>NW_027182816.1:2462500-2635000 GCF_041146395.1 Eulemur rufifrons
TAAACCTAATCCTAATCTTCAACCCTAAACCTAACACTTAACCCTAACCCTGTACCAAACCCTAACCCCTCATCTTAACCCTAACCGTAAACCTCAACCCTAAACCAAAGTGTAACTGTTAAACCTAAGAGTAACCTTTAACCCTAACCCTAATCCCTTACCCTAAGCCCTCACCCTAACACTAAACTTCATCCTTAACCCTAACCATAATCCTAACCCTAAATCTAATTCTCAGCCTTCTTGCTTTCTTAGAGTTTAGAAAGCCTGCAATCCTCCCATGCCATGCGTGAAAGGAGGCTCTACCACTGTGTCCTGCATGAAACCCACGGGCCCATACCGAGAGTATGATAGAGTGGGTTCCCGGGTACAATCCCAGCCCCCGAAACTCCCCCCGCCCGCCTAATGCAGACAGGGCCCGTGCGCTAAGCATAAACAATACCTTTAACAGATAACCCTAACCCTGAACGTAACACCCAACCCTGTTCCTATTTCTCCTCTTAACACGTAAACCTCACCGTGCGCCTAACTTTAACCTCTTATCCTAACGTTAATGCATAACCCATTTCCTGAGAACAACCCCTATCCCATAATTCTAACCCTATCTCCTAGTCATCACTGTGACACCTAATCCCTAACCCTAATTCTAAACCGCTAACCCTAACCGTAACCCTACCTACAACCCTAACACTGACAGTAACCCTTACTTCTAACCCCAACGCTATGCCTAACAAAAACCCTAACCCTTGACCCTAACCCTTCACCCTAACCCCTAAGCCTTACCCTAACCCTTAACTCTAATCCTAATCCTAACCATTAAACCTAACCCTAGCTCTTAAAGCTAACCCTAAACCTTACTCTCACGACTAGACCTAACCCTGACACTAACCTAACACCTAACCCTAACCAGAACCCCTAAAGCTAACCCTGAACCCTATCCCTAACCCTAGCAGTAAACTTTAACCCTAAACCTAAGCCCAACCCGTAACCCTAATCCTATCCTTTTACCCTAAAACTAACCCAAAAACCTAACCCCTATACCTCACCCTAACTCTAACCCCAATCCTAATTCTAACCATACCCCTTCATAAAACACTAACTCCTAACCGCTAACCCTAACACTAACCAAAAACCCTAATCACTAATCCCTAACCCTAACGCTTAACCTTTACCCTAACCGTTAACCCTCACCCTAAATCTTAACACTGACCCTAACCTTAACCTTTAACTCTAAGCCTAAGTCTTAACCGTACAGTAAGGAAGACCCTTAATGCTAATGGGATCCCTTATCCCTAACCCTAACACTACAGCTAAAAATAACCCTAACCTTTGATCCTTAAACCTAACCCCTAACACTTACTTTAACCCCAAACCCTAACCCTACTCCTAAGCATTAAACCTAACTCTATCTCTTAACCCTAACGCTAGCCCTTACCCTAAGGCCTAGATCTAACCCTAAATCTAACCTACCGCCTAATCCTAACCTTAAGCCCTAATGCTAACTCTAACCCTGAACCCTAAACCTACCCGTAACCCTTAACACTAACCCTATCCGTGAACCTTAACCCTGACGCTAACCATTACCCGCACCCAAGCATTTAACCCTGTCCCTAACCCTTATCCTTAATGCTAACCCTAACACTAAACCCTAACCCTAAGCCCAACACTTATCCCTAATCCTATCCCTTAACCCTAACCCTAACCCTAATGCTATCCCCTAAACGTAACCCTAACCGTGACCAGTAAACCTAACCCTAACCTCTAACACAAACCATAGCACATAACTCTAACCCTAAAACTAACCCTAAACCTAACCCTAAACCCTAACTCTTAACCTTAACCCTAAGCGTTATCTCTCACGCTAACCTTTAATCCTAACCCTAATCCTAATCTTCAACCCTAAACCTAACACTTAACCCTAACCCTGTACCAAACCCTAACCCCTCATCTTAACCCTAACCGTAAACCTCAACCCTAAACCAAAGTGTAACCGTTGAACCTAAGGGTACCCTTTAACCCTAACCCTAATCCCTAACCCTAAGCCCTCACCCTAACACTAAACTTCATCCTTAACCCTAACCATAATCCTAACCCTAAATCTAATTCTCAGACTTCTTGCTTTCTTAGAGTTTAGAAAGCCTGCAATCCTCCCATGCCATGCGTGAAAGGAGGCTCTACCACTGTGTCCTGCATGAAACCCACGGGCTCATACCCAGAGTATGATAGAGTGGGTTCCCGGGTACAATCCCAGCCCCCTAAGCTCCCCCCACCCGCCTAATGCAGACAGGGCCCGTGCGCTAAGCATAAACAATACCTTTAACAGATAACCCTAACCCTGAACATAACACCCAACCCTGTTCCTATTTCTCCCCTTAACACGTAAACCTCACCGTGCGCCTAACTTTAACCTCTTATCCTAACGTTAATGCATAACCCATTTCCTGAGAACAACCCCTATCCCATAATTCTAACCCTATCTCCTAGTCATCACTGTGACACCTAATCCCTAACCCTAATTCTAAACCGCTAACCCTAACCGTAACCCTACCTACAACCCTAACACTGACAGTAACCCTTACTTCTAACCCCAACGCTATGCCTAACAAAAACTGTAACCCTTGACCCTAACCCTTCACCCTAACCCCTAAGCCTTACCCTAACCCTAACCCTAATCCTAATCCTAACCATTAAACCTAACCCTAGATCTTAAAGCTAACCCTAAAACTTACCCTCACGACTAGAACTAACCCTGACACTAACCTAACACCTAACCCTAACAATAACCCCTAAAGCTAACCTTGAACCCTATCCCTAACCCTAGCAGTAAACTTTAACCCTAAACCTAAGCCCAACCCGTAACCCTAATCCTATCCTTTTACCCTAAAACTAACCCCTAAACCTAACCCCTATACCTCACCCTAACTCTAACCCCAATCCTAATTCTAACCATACCCCTTCATAAAACACTAACTCCTAACCGCTAACCCTAACACTAACCAAAATCCCTAATCACTAATCCCTAACCCTAACGCTTAACCTTTACCCTAACCGTTAACCCTCACCCTAAATCTTAACACTGACCCTAACCTTAACCTTTAACTATAAGCCTAACCCTTAACCCTACAGTAAGGAAGATCCTTAATGCTAATGGGATCCCTTATCCCTAACCCTAACACTACAGCTAAAAATAACCCTAACCTTGGATCCTTAAACCTAACCCCTAACACTTACTTTAACCCCAAACCCTAACCCTACTCCTAAGCATTAAACCTAACCCTATCTCTTAACCCTAACGATAGCCCTTACCCTAACGCCTAGATCTAATCCTAAATATAACCTACCGCCTAATCCTAACCTTAAGCCTTAATGCTACCTGTAACCCTGAACTCTAAACCTACCCATAACCCTTAACACTAACCCTATCCATGAACCTTAACCCTGACCCTAACTATTACCCGCACCCAAGCATTTAACCCTAACCCTAACCCTAACCGCTAACCCCAACCCCAACCCCAAAACTAACCCCTAACCCTATCCCTAACCCCTAACCCTAACCCTAACCCCTAACCCTAACCCTAAGCTAACCCTAACACAACCCTAAAACTAACCCTAACCCCTAACCCTAACCCTTACCCTAACCCTTACCCTTACCCTAATCCTAACCCTAACCCCTAACACTAACCCCTAAACCCTAACCCTCACCCTAACCCTAACCCCTAACCCTAACCCCTAACCCCTACCCTAACCCTAACCCCTAACCCTAACCCTAACCCCTAACCCTAAATCCTAACCCTAGCCCTAGCCCTACCCCGAACCCTAACCCCTAACCCTAACCCTAACCCAACCCTAACCCTAACCCCTAACCGTAACCCCTAACCCTACCCTACCCCACCCTACCCCTAACCCTAACCCCTAACCCCTAACCCTAACCCTAACCCCTACCCTAACCCTAACCCGAACCCTACCCCTACCCCTTACCCTACCCATACCCATAACCCTAACCCCAACCCCTACCCCAACCCTAACCCTAACCCTAACCCCTGACCCTAACCCTACCCTAACCCTAACCCTAACCCTACCCTAACCCTAACCCTAACCCCTAACCCTAACACTAACCCCTAACCCTAACCCTCACCCCTAACCCTAACCCTAACCCCTAACCCCTAACCCTAACCCGTAACCCTAACCCCAACCCTAACCCAACCCTAACCATTACTCTAACCCCTAACCCTAATCCTAACCCCTAACCCTAACCCTAACCCCTAACCCTAACCCTAACCCCGAACCCAACCCCAACCCTAACCCTAACCCTAACACCTAAGCCCTGACCCTGACCCTGACCCGGAGCCTAACCCCTAACCCTAACCCTAACTCTAAACCCTAACCCTAACCCCTAACCGCTAACCCTAACCCTAACCCCAACGCCCAACCTAACCCTAACCCCCTAACCCTAACCCTAACCCTAACCCCTAACCCTAACCCTAACCCCTAACCCTAACCCTAACTCCTAACCCCTGACCCTGACCCTGACCCTGACCATAACCCTAACCCCTAACCCTAACCCTAACCCTAACTCTAACCCTGAACCCTAAACCTACCCGTAACCCTTAACACTAACCCTATCCGTGAACCTTAACCCTGACCCTAACCATTACCCGCACCCAAGCATTTAACCCTGACCCTAACCCTAATCCTTAATGCTAACCCTAACACTAAACCCTAACCCTAAGCCCAACACTTATCCCTAATCCTATCCCTTAACCCTAACCCTAACCCTAATGCTACCCCCTAAACGTAACCCTAACCGTGACCAGTAAACCTAACCCTAACCTCTAACACAAACCATAGCACATAACTCTAAACCTAAAACTAACCCTAAACCTAACCCTAACCCTAAACCCTAACTCTTAACCTTAACCCTAAGCGTTAACTCTCACGCTAACCTTTAATCCTAACCCTAATCCTAATCTTCAACCCTAAACCTAACACTTAACCCTAACCCTGTACCAAACCCTAACCCCTCACCTTAACCCTAACCGTAAACCTCAACCCGAAACCAAAGTGTAACCGTTAAACCTAAGAGTAACCTTTAACCCTAACCCTAATCCCTAACCCTAAGCCCTCACCCTAACACTAAACTTCATCCTTAACCCTAACCAGAATCCTAACCCTAAATCTAATTCTCAGACTTCTTGCTTTCTTAGAGTTTAGAAAGCCTGCAATCCTCCCATGCCATGCGTGAAAGGAGGCTCTACCACTGTGTCCTGCATGAAACCCACGGGCCCATACCGAGAGTATGATAGAGTGGGTTCCCGGGTACAAGCCCAGCCCCCTAAACTCCCCCCGCCCGCCTAATGCAGACAGGGCCCGTGCGCTAAGCATAGACAATACCTTTAACAGATAACCCTAACCCAGAACATAACACCCAACCCTGTTCCTATTTCTCCCCTTAACACGTAAACCTCACTGTGCGCCTAACTTTAACCTCTTATCCTAACGTTAATGCATAACCCATTTCCTGAGAACAACCCCTATCCCATAATTCTAACCCTATCTCCTAGTCATCACTGTGACACCTAATCCCTAACCCTAATTCTAAACCGCTAACCCTAACCGTAACCCTACCTACAACCCTAACACTGACAGTAACCCTTACTTCTAACCCCAACGCTATGCCTAACAAAAACCCTAACCCTTGACCCTAACCCTTCACCCTAACCCCTAAGCCTTACCCTAACCCTTAACCCTAATCCTAATCCTAACCATTAATCCTAACCCTAGCTCTTAAAGCTAACCCTAAACCTTACCCTCACGACTAGACCTAACCCTGACACTAACCTAACACCTAACCCTAACCAGAACCCCTAAAGCTAGCCCTGAACCCTATCCCTAACCCTAGCAGTAAACTTTAACCCTAAACCTAAGCCCAACCCGTAACCCTAATCCTATCCTTTTACCCTAAAACTAACCCCTAAACCTAACCCCAATACCTGACCCTAACTCTAACCCCAATCCTAATTCTAACCATACCCCTTCATAAAACACTAACTCCTAACCGCTAACCCTAACACTAACCAAAAACCCTAATCACTAATCCCTAACCCTAACGCTTAACCTTTACCCTAACCGTTAACCCTCACCCTAAATCTTAACACTGACCCTAACCTTAACCTTTAACTCTAAGCCTAACCCTTAACCCTACAGTAAGGAAGACCCTTAATGCTAATGGGATCCCTTATCCCTAACCCTAACACTACAGCTTAAAATAACCCTAACCTTTGATCCTTAAACCTAACCCCTAACACTTACTTTAACCCCAAACCCTAACCCTAATCCTAAGCATTAAACCTAACCCTAACTCTTAACCCTAACGCTAGCCCTTACCCTAACGCCTAGATCTAACCCTAAATCTAACCTACCACCTAATCCTAGCCTTAAGCCCTAATGCTAACTCTAACCGTGAACGCTAAACCTACCCGTAACCCTTAACACTAACCCTATCCGTGAACCTTAACCCTGACCCTAACCATTACCCGCACCCAAGCATTTAACCGTGACCCTAACCCTAATCCTTAATGCTAACCCTAACACTAAACCCTAACCCTAAGCCCAACACTTATCCCTAATCCTATCCCTTAACCCTAACCCTAACCCTAATGCTACCCCCTAAACGTAACCCTAAGCGTGACCAGTAAACCTAACCCTAAACTCTAACAGAAACCATAGCACATAACTCTAACCCTAAAACTTACCCTAACCCTAACTCTAAACCCTAACTCTTAACCTAACCCTAAGCGTTAACTCTCACGCTAACCTTTAATCGTAACCCTAATCCTAATTTTCAACCCTAAACCTAACACTTAACCCTAACCCTGTACCAAACCCTAACCCCTCATCTTAACCCTAAACGTAAACCTCAACACTAAACCAAGGTGTAACCGTTAAACCTAAGAGTAACCTTTAACCCTAACCCTAATCCCTAACCCTAAGCCCTCACCCTAACACTAAACTTCATCCTTAACCCTAACCAGAATCCTAACCCTAAATCTAATTCTCAGACTTCTTGCTTTCTTAGAGTTTAGAAAGCCTGCAATCCTCCCATGCCATGCGTGAAAGGAGGCTCTACCACTGTGTCCTGCATGAAACCCACGGGCCCATACCCAGAGTGTGATAGAGTGGGTTCCGGGGTACAATCCCAGCCCCCTAAACTCCCCCCGCCCGCCTAATGCAGACAGGGCCCGTGCGCTAAGCATAAACAATACCTTTAACAGATAACCCTAACCCTGAACATAACACCCAACCCTGTTCCTATTTCTCCGCTTAACACGTAAATCTCACCGTGCGCCTAACTTTAACCTCTTATCCTAACGTTAATGCATAACCCATTTCCTGAGAACAACCCCTATCCCATAATTCTAACCCTATCTCCTAGTGATCACTGTGACACCTAATCCCTAAGCCTAATTCTAAACCGCTAACCCTAACCGTAACCCTACCTACAACCCTAACACTGACAGTAACCCTTACTTCTAACCCCAACGCTATGCCTAACAAAAACCCTAACCCTTCACCCTAACCCTTCACCCTAACTCCTAAGCCTTACCCTAACCCTTAACCCTAATCCTAATCCTAACTAGTAAACCTAACACTAGCTCTTAAAGCTAACCCTAAACCTTACCCTCACGACTAGACCTAACCCTGACACTAACCTAACACCTAACCCTAACCAGAACCCCTAAAGCTAACCCTGAACCCTATCCCTAACCCTAGCAGTAAACTTTAACCCTAAACCTAAGCCCACTGCGTAACCCTAATCCTATCCTTTTACCCTAAAACTAACCCAAAAACCTAACACCTATACCTCACCCTAACTCTAACCCCAATCCTAATTCTAACCATACCCCTTCATAAAACACTAACTCCTAACCGCTAACCCTAACACTAACCAAAAACCCTAATCACTAATCCCTAACCCTAACGCTTAACCTTTACCCTAACCGTTAACCCTCACCCTAAATCTTAACACTGACCCTAACCTTAACCTTTAACTCTAAGCCTAAGTCTTAACCGTACAGTAAGGAAGACCCTTAATGCTAATGGGATCCCTTATCCCTAACCCTAACACTACAGCTAAAAATAACCCTAACCTTTGATCCTTAAACCTAACCCCTAACACTTACTTTAACCCCAAACCCTAACCCTAATCCTAAGCATTAAACCTAACTCTATCTCTTAACTCTAACGCTAGCCCTTACCCTAAGGCCTAGATCTAACCCTAAATCTAACCTACCGCCTAATCCTAACCTTAAGCCCTAATGCTAACTCTAACCCTGAACCCTAAACCTACCCGTAACCCTTAACACTAACCCTATCCGTGAACCTTAACCCTGACGCTAACCATTACCCGCACCCAAGCATTTAACCCTGTCCCTAACCCTAATCCTTAATGCTAACCCTAACACTAAACCCTAACCCTAAGCCCAACACTTATCCCTAATCCTATCCCTTAACCCTAACCCTAACCCTAATGCTATCCCCTAAACGTAACCCTAACCGTGACCAGTAAACCTAACCCTAACCTCTAACACAAACCATAGCACATAACTCTAACCCTAAAACTAACCCTATCCCTAAACCTAACCCTAAACCCTATCTCTTAACCTTAACCCGAAGCGTTAACTCTCACGCTAACCTTTAATCCTAACCCTAATCCTAATTTTCAACCCTAAACCTAACACTTAACCCTAACCCTGTACCAAACCCTAACCCCTCATCTTAACCCTAACCGTAAACTTCAAACCTAAACCAAAGTGTAACCGTTAAACCTAAGAGTAACCTTTAACCCTAACCCTAATCCCTAACCCTAAGCCCTCACCCTAACACTAAACTTCATCCTTAACCCTAACCAGAATCCTAACCCTAAATCTAATTCTCAGACTTCTTGCTTTCTTAGAGTTTAGAAAGCCTGCAATCCTCCCATGCCATGCGTGAAAGGAGGCTCTACCACTGTGTCCTGCATGAAACCCACGGGCTCATACCCAGAGTATGATAGAGTGGGTTCCCGGGTACAATCCCAGCCCCCGAAACTCCCCCCGCCCGTCCGATGCAGACAGGGCCTGTGCGCTAAGCATAAACAATACCTTTAACAGATAACCCTAACCCTGAACATAACACCCAACCCTGTTCCTATTTCTCCCCTTAACACGTAAACCTCACCGTGCGCCTAACTTTAACCTCTTATCCTAACGTTAATGCATAACCCATTTCCTGAGAACAACCCCTATCCCATAATTCTAACCCTATCTCCTAGTCATCACTGTGACACCTAATCCCTAACCCTAATTCAAAACCGCTAACCGTAACCATAACCCTACCTACAACCCTAACACTGACAGTAACCCTTACTTCTAACCCCAACGCTATCCCTAACAAAAACCCTAACCCTTGACCCTAACCCTTCACCCTAACCCCTAAGCCTTACCCTAACCCTTAACCCTAATCCTAATCCTAACCATTAAACCTAACCCTAGCTCTTAAAGCTAACCCTAAACCTTACCCTCATGACTAGACCTAACCCTGACACTAACCTAACACCTAACCCTAACCAGAACCCCTAAAGCTAACCCTGAACCCTATCCCTAACCCTAGCAGTAAACTTTAACCCTAAACCTAAGCCCAACCCGTAACCCTAATCCTATCCTTTTACCCTAAAACTAACCCCTAAACCTAACCCCTATACCTCACCCTAACTCTAACCCCAATCTTAATTCTAACCTTACCCCTTCATAAAACACTAACTCTTAACCGCTAACCCTAACACTAACCAAAAACCCTAATCACTAATCCCTAACCCTAACGCTTAACCTTTACCCTAACCGTTAACCCTTACCCTAAATCTTAACACTGACCCTAACCTGAACCTTTAACTCTAAGCCTAACCCTTAACCCTACAGTAAGGAAGACCCTTAATGCTAATGGGATCCCTTATCCCTAACCCTAACACTACAGCTAAAAATAACCCTAACCTTTGATCCTTAAACCTAACCCCTAACACTTACTTTAACCCCAAACCCTAACCCTAATCCTAAGCATTAAACCTAAACCTATCTCTTAACCCTAACGCTAGTCCTTACCCTAAGGCCTAGATCTAACACTAAGTCTAACCTACCGCCTAATCCTAACCTTAAGCCCTAATGCTAACTCTAACCCTGAACCCTAAACCTACCCGTAACCCTTAACACTAACCCTATCCGTGAACCTTAACCCTGACCCTAACCATTACCCGCACCCAAGCATTTAACCCTGACCCTAACCCTAATCCTCAATGCTAACCCTAACACTAAACCCTAACCCTAAGCCCAACACTTATCCCTAATCCTATCCCTTAACCCTAACCCTAACCCTAATGCTACCCCCTAAACGTAACCCTAACCGTGACCAGTAAACCTAACCCTAACCTCTAACACAAACCATAGCACATAACTCTAACCCAAAAACTAACCCTAACTCTAACCCTAAACCCTAACTCTTAACCTTAACACTAAGCGTTAACTCTCACGCTCACCTTTAATCCTAACCCTAATCCTAATCTTCAACCCTAAACCTAACACTTAACCCTAACCCTGTACCAAACCCTAACCCCTCATCTTAACCCTAACCGTAAACCTCAACCCTAAACCAAAGTGTAACCGTTAAACCTAAGAGTAACTTTTAACCCTAACCCTAATCCCTAACCCTAAGCCCTCACCCTAACACTAAACTTCATCCTTAACCCTAACCAGAATCCTAACCCTAAATCTAATTCTCAGACTTCTTGCTTTCTTAGAGTTTAGAAAGCCTGCAATCCTCAAATGCCATGCGTGAAAGGAGGCTCTACCACTGCGTCCTGCATGAAACCCACGGGCCCATACCCAGAATATGATAGAGTGGGTTCCCGGGTACAATGCCAGCCCCCTAAACTCCCCCCGCCCGCCTAATGCTGACAGGGCCCGTGCGCTAAGCATAAACAAAACCTTTAACAGATAACCCTAACCCTGAACGTAACACCCAACCCTGTCCCTATTCCTCCCCTTAACACGTAAACCTCACCGTGCGCCTAACTTTAACCTCTTATCCTAACGTTAATGCATAACCCATTTCCTGAGAACAACCCCTATCCCATAATTCTAACCCTATCTCCTAGTCATCACTGTGACACCTAATCCCTAACCCTAATTCTAAACCGCTAACCCTAACCGTAACCCTACCTACAACCCTAACACTGACAGTAACCCTTACTTCTAACCCCAACGCTATGCCTAACAAAAACCCTAACCCTTGACCCTAACCCTTCACCCTAACCCCTAAGCCTTACCCTAACCCTTAACCCTAATCCTAATCCTAACCATTAAACCTAACCCTAGCTCTTAAAGCTAACCCTAAACCTTACCCTCACGACTAGACCTAACCCTGACACTAACCTAACACCTAACCCTAACCAGAACCCCTAAAGCTAACCCTGAACCCTATCCCTAACCCTAGCAGTAAACTTTAACCCTAAACCTAAGCCCACTCCGTAACCCTAATCCTATCCTTTTACCCTAAAACTAACCCCTAAACCTAACCCCTATACCTCACCCTAACTCTAACCCCAATCCTAATTCTAACCATACCCCTTCGTAAAACACTAACTCCTAAGGGCTAACCCTAACACTAACCAAAAACCCTAATCACTAATCCCTAACCCTAACGCTTAACCTTTACCCTAACCGTTAACCCTCACCCTAAATCTTAACACTGACCCTAACCTTAACCTTTAACTCTAAGCCTAACCCTTAACCCTACAGTAAGGAAGACCCTTAATGCTAATGGGATCCCTTATCCCTAACCCTAACACTACAGCTAAAAGTAACGCTAACTTTTGATCCTTAAACCTAACCCCTAACACTTACTTTAACCCCAAACCCTAACCCTAATCCTAAGCATTAAACCTAACCCTATCTCTTAACCCTAACGCTAGCCCTTACCCTAACGCCTAGATCTAACCCTAAATCTAACCTACCGCCTAATCCTAACCTTAAGCCCTAATGCTAACTCTAACCCTGAACCCTAAACCTACCCGTAACCCTTAACACTAACCCTATCCGTGAACCTTAACCCTGACCCTAACCTTTACCCGCACCCAAGCATTTAACCCTGACCCTAACCCTAATCATTAATGCTAACCCTAACACTAAACCCTAACCCTAAGCCCAACACTTATCCCTAATCCTATCCCTTAACCCTAACCCTAACCCTAATGCTACCCCCTAAACGTAACCCTAACCGTGACCAGGAAACCTAACCCTAACCTCTAACACAAACCATAGCACATAACTCTAACCCTAAAACTAACCCTAACCCAAACCCTAAACCCTAACTCTTAACCTTAACACTAAGCGTTAACTCTCACGCTAACCTTTAATCCTAAC
Source organism: Eulemur rufifrons (assembly GCF_041146395.1). Lineage (NCBI taxonomy): Eukaryota > Metazoa > Chordata > Mammalia > Primates > Lemuridae > Eulemur > Eulemur rufifrons. The sequence goes on from NW_027182816.1 coordinate 2,474,947, forward strand.
CCTAATCCTAATCTTCAACCCTAAACCTAACACTTAACCCTAACCCTGTACCAAACCCTAACCTCTCATCTTAACCCTAACCGTAAACCTCAACCCTAAACCAAAGTGTAACCGTTAAACCTAAGAGTAACCTTTAACCCTAACCCTAATCCCTAACCCTAAGCCCTCACCCTAACACTAAACTTCATACTTAACCCTAACCAGAATCCTAACCCTAAATCTAATTCTCAGACTTCTTGCTTTCTTAGAGTTTAGAAAGCCTGCAATCCTCCCATGCCATGCGTGAAAGGAGGCTCTACCACTGCGTCCTGCATGAAACCCACGTGCCCATACCCAGAGTATGATAGAGTGGGTTCCCGTGTACAATCCCTGCCCCCTAAACTCTCCCCGCCCGCCTAATGCTGTCACGGCCCATGCGCTAAGCATAAACAAAACCTTTAACAGATAACCCTAACCCTGAACGTAACACCCAACCCTGTCCCTATTTCTCCCCTTAACACGTAAACCTCACCGTGCGCCTAACTTTAACCTCTTATCCTAACGTTAATGCATAACCCATTTCCTGAGAACAACCCCTATCCCATAATTCTAACCCTATCTCCTAGTCATCACTGTGACACCTAATCCCTAACCCTAATTCTAAACCGCTAACCCTAACCATAACCCTACCTACAACCCTAACACTGACAGTAACCCTTACTTCTATCCCCAACGCTATGCCTAACAAAAACCCTAACCCTTGACCCTAACCCTTCACCCTAACCCCTAAGCCTTACCCTAACCCTTAACCCTAATCCTAATCCTAACCATTAAACCTAACCCTAGCTCTTAAAGCTAACCCTAAACCTTACCCTCACGACTAGACCTAACCCTGACACTAACCTAACACCTAACCCTAACCAGAACCCCTAAAGCTAACCCTGAACCCTATCCCTAACCCTAGCAGTAAACTTTAACCCTAAACCTAAGCCCAACCCGTAACCCTATTCCTATCCTTTTACCCTAAAACTAACCCAAAAACCTAACCCCTATACCTCACCCTAACTCTAACCCCAATCCTAATGCTAACCATACCCCTTCATAAAACACTAACTCCTAACCGCTAACACTAACACTAACCAAAAACCCTAATCACTAATCCCTAACCCTAAAGCTTAACCTTTACCCTAACCTTTAACCCTCACCCTAAATCTTAACACTGACCCTAACCTTAACCTTTAACTCTAAGCCTAAGTCTTAACCGTACAGTAAGGAAGACCCTTAATGCTAATGGGATCCCTTATCCCTAACCCTAACACTACAGCTAAAAATAACCCTAACCTTTGATCCTGAAACCTAACCCCTAACACTTACTTTAACCCCAAACCCTAACCCTAATCCTAAGCATTAAACCTAACCCTATCTCTTAACCCTAACGCTATCCCTTACCCTAAGGCCTAGATCTAACCCTAAATCTAACCTACCGCCTAATCCTAACCTTAAGCCCTAATGCTAACTCTAACCCTGAACCCTAAACCTACCCGTAACCCTTAACACTAACCCTATCCGTGAACCTTAACCCTGACCCTAACCATTACCCGCACCCAAGCATTTAACCCTGTCCCTAACCCTAATGCTTAATGCTAACCCTAACACTAAACCCTAACCCTAAGCCCAACACTTATCCCTAATCCTATCCCTTAACCCTAACCCTAACCCTAATGCTATCCCCTAAACGTAACCCTAACCGTGACCAGTAAACCTAACCCTAACCTCTAACACAAACCATAGCACATAACTCTAACCCTAAAACTAACCCTATCCCTAACCCTAACCCTAACCCCTATCTCTTAACCTTAACCCTAAGCGTTAACTCTCACGCTAACCTTTAATCCTAACCCTAATCCTAATCTTCAACCCTAAACCTAACACTTAACCCTAACCCTGTACCAAACCCTAACCCCTCATCTTAACCCTAACCGTAAACTTCAACCCTAAACCAAAGTGTAACCGTTAAACCTAAGAGTAACCTTTAACCCTAACCCTAATCCCTAACCCTAAGCCCTCACCCTAACACTAAACTTCATCCTTAACCCTAACCAGAACCCTAACCCTAAATCTAATTCTCAGACTTCTTGCTTTCTTAGAGTTTAGAAAGCCTGCAATCCTCCCATGCCATGCGTGAAAGGAGGCTCTACCACTGCGTCCTGCATGAAACCCACGGGCTCATACCCAGAGTATGATAGAGTGGGTTCCCGGGTACAATCCCAGCCCCCGAAACTCCCCCCGCCCGTCCGATGCAGACAGGGCCCGTGCGCTAAGCATAAACAATACCTTTAACAGATAACCCTAACCCTGAACATAACACCCAACCCTGTTCCTATTTCTCCCCTTAACACGTAAACCTCACCGTGCGCCTAACTTTAACCTCTTATCCTAACGTTAATGCATAACCCATTTCCTGAGAACAACCCCTATCCCATAATTCTAACCCTATCTCCTAGTCATCACTGTGACACCTAATCCCTAACACTAATTCAAAACCGCTAACCGTAACCATAACCCTACCTACAACCCTAACACTGACAGTAAACCTTACTTCTAACCCCAACGCTATGCCTAACAAAAACCCTAACCCTTGACCCTAACCCTTCACCCTAACCCCTAAGCCTTACCCTAACCCTTAACCCTAATCCTAATCCTAACCATTAAACCTAACCCTAGCTCTTAAAGCTAACCCTAAGCCTTACCCGCACGACTAGACCTAACCCTGACACTAACCTAACACCTAACCCTAACCAGAACCCCTAAAGCTAACCCTGAACCCTATCCCTAACCCTAGCAGTAAACTTTAACCCTAAACCTAAGCCCAACCCGTAACCCTAATCCTATCCTTTTACCCTAAAACTAACCCCTAAACCTAACCCCTATACCTCACCCTAACTCTAACCCCAATCCTAATTCTAACCTTACCCCTTCATAAAACACTAACTCTTAACCGCTAACCCTAACACTAACCAAAAACCCTAATCACTAATCCCTAACCCTAACGCTTAAACTTTACCCTAACCGTTAACCCTCACCCTAAATCTTAACACTGACCCTAACCTGAAACTTTAACTCTAAGCCTAACCCTTAACCCTACAGTAAGGAAGACCCTTAATGCTAATGGGATCCCTTATCCCTAACCCTAACACTACAGCTAAAAATAACCCTAACCTTTGATCCTGAAACCTAACCCCTAACACTTACTTTAACCCCAAACCCTAACCCTAATCCTAAGCATTAAACCTAAACCTATCTCTTAACCCTAACGCTAGCCCTTACCCTAAGGCCTAGATCTAACCCTAAGTCTAACCTACTGCCTAATCCTAACCTTAAGCCCTAATGCTAACTCTAACCCTGAACCCTAAACCTACCCGTAACCCTTAACACTAACCCTATCCGTGAACCTTAACCCTGACCCTAACCATTACCCGCACCCAAGCATTTAACCCTGACCCTAACCCTAATCCTCAATGCTAACCCTAACACTAAACCCTAACCCTAAGCCCAACACTTATCCCTAATCCTATCCCTTAACCCTAACCCTAACCCTAATGCTACCCCCTAAACGTAACCCTAACCGTGACCAGTAAACCTAACCCTAACCTCTAACACAAACCATAGCACATAACTCTAACCCAAAAACTAACCCTAACTCTAACCCTAAACCCTAACTCTTAACCTTAACACTAAGCGTTAACTCTCACGCTAACCTTTAATCCTAACCCTAATCCTAATCTTCAACCCTAAACCTAACACTTAACCCTAACCCTGTACCAAACCCTAACCTCTCATCTTAACCCTAACCGTAAACCTCAACCCTAAACCAAAGTGTAACCGTTAAACCTAAGAGTAACCTTTAACCCTAACCCTAATCCCTAACCCTAAGCCCTCACCCTAACACTAAACTTCATCCTTAACCCTAACCAGAATCCTAACCCTAAATCTAATTCTCAGACTTCTTGCTTTCTTAGAGTTTAGAAAGCCTGCAATCCTCCCATGCCATGCGTGAAAGGAGGCTCTACCACTGCGTCCTGCATGAAACCCACGGGCCCATACCCAGATTATGATAGAGTGGGTTCCCGGGTACAATCCCTGCCCCCTAAACTCCCCCCGCCCGCCTAATGCTGACAGGGCCCGTGCGCTAAGCATAAACAAAACCTTTAACAGATAACCCTAACCCTGAACGTAACACCCAACCCTGTCCCTATTTCTCCCCTTAACACGTAAACCTCACCGTGCGCCTAACTTTAACCTCTTATCCTAACGTTAATGCATAACCCATTTCCTGAGAACAACCCCTATCCCATAATTCTAACCCTATCTCCTAGTCATCACTGTGACACCTAATCCCTAACCCTAATTCTAAACCGCTAACCCTAACCGTAACCCTACCTACAACCCTAACACTGACAGTAACCCTTACTTCTAACCCCAACGCTATGCCTAACAAAAACCCTAACCCTTGACCCTAACCCTTCACCCTAACCCCTAAGCCTTACCCTAACCCTTAACCCTAATCCTAATCCTAACCATTAAACCTAACCCTAGCTCTTAAAGCTAACCCTAAACCTTACCCTCACGACTAGACCTAACCCTGACACTAACCTAACACCTAACCCTAACCAGAACCCCTAAAGCTAACCCTGAACCCTATCCCTAACCCTAGCAGTAAACTTTAACCCTAAACCTAAGCCCAACCCGTAACCCTAATCCTATCCTTTTACTCTAAAACTAACCCCTACACCTAACCCCTATACCTCACCCTAACTCTAACCCCAATCCTAATTCTAACCATACCCCTTCATAAAACACTAACTCCTAACCGCTAACCCTAACACTAACCAAAAACCCTAATCACAAATCCCTAACCCTAACGCTTAACCTTTACCCTAACCGTTAACCCTCACCCTAAATCTTAACACTGACCCTAACCTTAACCTTTAACTCTAAGCCTAACCCTTAACCCTACAGTAAGGAAGACCCTTAATGCTAATGGGATCCCTTATCCCTAACCCTAACACTACAGCTAAAAGTAACCCTAACCTTTGATCCTTAAACCTAACCCCTAACACTTACTTTAACCCCAAACCCTAACCCTAATCCTAAGCATTAAACCTAACCCTATCTCTTAACCCTAACGCTAGCCCTTACCCTAACGCCTAGATCTAACCCTAAATCTAACCTACCGCCTAATCCTAACCTTAAGCCCTAATGCTAACTCTAACCCTGAACCCTAAACCTACCCGTTACCCTTAACACTAACCCTATCCGTGAACCTTAACCCTGACCCTAACCATTACCCGCACCCAAGCATTTAACCCTGACCCTAACCCTAATCCTTAATGCTAACCCTAACACTAAACCCTAACCCTAAGCCCAACACTTATCCCTAATCCTATCCCTTAACCCTAACCCTAACCCTAATGCTACCCCTAAACGTAACCCTAACCGTGACCAGTAAACCTAGCCCTAACCTCTAACAGAAACCATAGCACATAACTCTAACCCTAAAACTTACCCTAAACCTAACTCTAAACCCTAACTCTTAACCTTAACCCTAAGCGTTAACTCTCACGCTAACCTTTAATCCTAACCCTAATCCTAATCTTCAACCCTAAACCTAACACTTAACCCTAACCCTGTACCAAACCCTAACCCCTCATCTTAACCCTAACCGTAAACCTCAACCCTAAACCAAAGTGTAACCGTTAAACCTAAGAGTAACCTTTAACCCTAACCCTAATCCCTAACCCTAAGCCCTCACCCTAACACTAAACTTCATCCTTAACCCTAACCAGAATCCTAACCCTAAATCTAATTCTCAGACTTCTTGCTTTCTTAGAGTTTAGAAAGCCTGCAATCCTCCCATGCCATGCGTGAAAGGAGGCTCTACCACTGTGTCCTGCATGAAACCCACGGGCCCATACCCAGAGTGTGATAGAGTGGGTTCCGGGGTACAATCCCAGCCCCCTAAACTCCCCCCGCCCGCCTAATGCAGACAGGGCCCGTGCGCTAAGCATAAACAATACCTTTAACAGATAACCCTAACCCTGAACGTAACACCCAACCCTGTTCCTATTTCTCCGCTTAACACGTAAACCTCACCGTGCGCCTAACTTTAACCTCTTATCCTAACGTTAATGCATAACCCATTTCCTGAGAACAACCCCTATCCCATAATTCTAACCCTATCTCCTAGTCATCACTGTGACACCTAATCCCTAACCCTAATTCTAAACCGCTAACCCTAACCGTAACCCTACCTACAACCCTAACACTGACAGTAACCCTTACTTCTAACCCCAACGCTATGCCTAACAAAAACCCTAACCCTTGACCCTAACCCTTCACCCTAACCACTAAGCCTTACCCTAACCCTTAACCCTAATCCTAATCCTAACTATTAAACCTAACACTAGCTCTTAAAGCTAACCCTAAACCTTACCCTCACGACTAGACCTAACCCTGACGCTAACCTAACACCTAACCCTAACCAGAACCCCTAAAGCTAACCCTGAACCCTATCCCTAACCCTAGCAGTAAACTTTAACCCTAAACCTAAGCCCAACCCGTAACCCTAATCCTATCCTTTTACCCTAAAACTAACCCCTATACCTCACCCTAACTCTAACCCCAATCCTAATTCTAACCATACCCCTTCATAAAACACTAACTCCTAACCGCTAACCCGAACACAAACGAAAAACCCTAATCACTAATCCCTAACCCTAACGCTTAACCTTTACCCTAACCGTTAACCCTCACCCTAAATCTTAACACTGACCCTAACCTTAACCTTTAACTCTAAGCCTAACCCTTAACCCTACAGTAAGGAAGACCCTTAATGCTAATGGGATCCCTTATCCCTAACCCTAACACTACAGCTAAAAATAACCCTAACCTTTGATCCTTAAACCTAACCCCTAACACTTACTTTAACCCCAAACCCTAACCCTAATCCTAAGCATTAAACCTAACCCTATCTCTTAACCCCAACGCTAGCCCTTACCCTAAGGCCTAGATCTAACCCTAAATCTAACCTACCGCCTAATCCTAACCTTAAGCCCTAATGGTAACTCTAACCCTGAACCCTAAACCTACCCGTAACCTTTAACACTAACCCTATCCGTGAACCTTAACCCTGACCCTAACCATTACCCGCACCCAAGCATTTAACCCTGACCCTAACCCTAATCCTTAATGCTAACCCTAACACTAAACCCTAACCCTAAGCCCAACACTTATCCCTAATCCTATCCCTTAACCCTAACCCTAACCCTAATGCTACCCCCTAAACGTAACCCTAACCGTGACCAGTAAACCTAACCCTAACCTCTAACACAAACCATAGCACATATCTCTAACTGTAAAACTAACCCTAACCCTAACCCTAAACCCTAACTCTTAACCTTAACACTAAGTGTTAACTCTCACGCTAACCTTTAAACTTAACCCTAATCCTAATCTTCAACCCTAAACCTAACACTTAACCCTAACCCTGTACCAAACCCTAACCCCTCATCTTAACCCTAACCGTAAACCTCAACCCTAAACCAAAGTGTAACCGTTAAAACTAAGAGTAACCTTTAACCCATACCTAATCCCTAACCCTAAGCCCTCACCCTAACACTAAACTTCATCCTTAACCCTAACCATAATCCTAACCCTAAATCTAATTCTCAGACTTCTTGCTTTCTTAGAGTTTAGAAAGCCTGCAATCCTCCCATGCCATGCGTGAAAGGAGGCTCTACCACTGTGTCCTGCATGAAACCCACGGGCCCATACCCAGATTATGATAGAGTGGGTTCCAGGGTACAATCCCAGCTCCCTAAACTCCCCCCACCCGCCTAATGCAGACAGGGCCCGTGCGCTAAGCATAAACAATACCTTTAACAGATAACCCTAACCCTGAACTTAACACCCAACCCTGTTCCTATTTCTCCCCTTAACACGTAAACTTCACCGTGCGCCTAACTTTAACCTCTTATCCTAACGTTAATGCATAACCCATTTCCTGAGAACAACCCCTATCCCATAATTCTAACCCTATCTCCTAGTCATCACTGTGACACCTAATCCCTAACCCTAATTCTAAACCGCTAACCCTAACCGTAACCCTACCTACAACCCTAACACTGACAGTAACCCTTACTTCTAACCCCAACGCTATGCCTAAAAAAACCCTAACCCTTGACCCTAACCCTTCACCCTAACCCCTAAGCCTTACCCTAACCCTTAACCCTTATCCTAACCCTAACTATTAAACCTAACACTAGCTCTTAAAGCTAACCCTAAACCTTACCCTCACGACTAGACCTAACCCTGACACTAACCTAACACCTAACCCTAACCAGAACCCCTAAAGCTAACCCTGAACCCTATCCCTAACCCTAGCAGTAAACTTTAACCCTAAACCTAAGGCCAACCCGTAACCCTAATCCTATCCTTTTACCCTAAAACTAACCCCTAAGCCTAACCCCTATACCTCACCCTAACTCTAACCCCAATCCTAATTCTAACCATACCCCTTCATAAAACACTAACTCCTAACCGCTAACCCTAACACTAACCAAAAACCCTAATCACGAATCCCTAACCCTAACGCTTAACCTTTACCCTAACCGTTAACCCTCACCCTAAATCTTAACACTGACCCCAACCTTCACCTTTAACTCTAAGCCTAACCCTTAACCCTACAGTAAGGAAGACCCTTAATGCTAATGGGATCCCTTATCCCTAACCCTAACACTACAGCTAAAAATAACCCTAACCTTTGATCCTTAAACCTAACCCCTAACACTTACTTTAACCCCAAACCCTAACCCTAATCCTAAGCATTAAACCTAACCCTATCTCTTAACCCTAACGCAAGCCCTTACCCTAACGCCTAGATCTAACCCTAAATCTAACCTACCGCCTAATCCTAACCTTAAGCCCTAATGCTAACACTAACCCTGAACCCTAAACCTACCCGTAACCTTTAACACTAACCCTATCCGTGAACCTTAAACCTGACCCTAACCATTACCCGCACCCAAGCATTTAACCCTGATTCTAACCCTAATCCTTAATGATAAACCTAACACTAAACCCTAACCCTAAGCCCAACACTTAACCCTAATCCTATCCCTTAACCCTAACCCTAACCCTAATGCTACCCCCTAAACGTAACCCTAACCGTGACCAGTAAACCTAACCCTAACCTCTAACACAAACCATAGCACATAACTCTAACCCTAAAACTAACCCTAACCCTAACCCTAACCCTAAACCCTAACTGTTAACCTTAACCTTAACCGTTAACTCTCACGCTAACCTTTAATCCTAACCCTAATCCTAATCTTCAACCCTAAACCTAACACTTAACCCTAACCCTGACCAAACCCTAACCCCTCATCTTAACCCTAACCGTAAACCTCAACCCTAAACCAAAGTGTAACCGTTAAACCTAAGAGTAACCTTTAACCCTAACCCTAATCCCTAACCCTAAGCCCTCACCCTAACACTAAACTTCATCCTTAACCCTAACCAGAATCCTAACCCTAAATCTAATTCTCAGCCTTCTTGCTTTCTTAGAGTATAGAAAGCCTGCAATCCTCCCATGCCATGCGTGAAAGGAGGCTCTACCACTGTGTCCTGCATGAAACCCATGGGCCCATACCCAGAGTATGATAGAGTGGGTTCCCGGGTACAATCCCAGCCCCCTAAACTCCCCCCGCCCGCCTAATGCAGACAGGGCCCGTGCGCTAAGCATAAACAATACCTTTAACAGATAACCCTAACCCTGAACATAACACCCAACCCTGTTCCTATTTCTCCCCTTAACACGTAAACCTCACCGTGCGCCTAACTTTAACCTCTTATCCTAACATTAATGCATAACCCATTTCCTGAGAACAACCCCTATCCCATAATTCTAACCCTATCTCCTAGTCATCACTGTGACACCTAATCCCTAACCCTAATTCTAAACCGCTAACCCTAACCGTAACCCTACCTACAACCCTAACACTGACAGGAACCCTTACTTCTAACCCCAACGCTATGCCTAACAAAAACCCTAACCCTTGACCCTAACCCTTCACCCTAACCCCTAAGCCTTACCCTAACCCTTAACCCTTATCCTAACCCTAACTATTAAACCTAACACTAGCTCTTAAAGCTAACCCTAAACCTTACCCTCACGACTAGACCTAACCCTGACACTAACCTAACACCTAACCCTAACCAGAACCCCTAAAGCTAACCCTGAACCCTATCCCTAACCCTAGCAGTAAACTTTAACCCTAAACCTAAGGCCAACCCGTAACCCTAATCCTATCCTTTTACCCTAAAACTAACCCCTAAGCCTAACCCCTATACCTCACCCTAACTCTAACCCCAATCCTAATTCTAACCATACCCCTTCATAAAACACTAACTCCTAACCGCTAACCCTAACACTAACCAAAAACCCTAATCACGAATCCCTAACCCTAACGCTTAACCTTTACCCTAACCGTTAACCCTCACCCTAAATCTTAACACTGACCCCAACCTTCACCTTTAACTCTAAGCCTAACCCTTAACCCTACAGTAAGGAAGACCCTTAATGCTAATGGGATCCCTTATCCCTAACCCTAACACTACAGCTAAAAATAACCCTAACCTTTGATCCTTAAACCTAACCCCTAACACTTACTTTAACCCCAAACCCTAACCCTAATCCTAAGCATTAAACCTAACCCTATCTCTTAACCCTAACGCTAGCCCTTACCCTAACGCCTAGATCTAACCCTAAATCTAACCTACCGCCTAATCCTAACCTTAAGCCCTAATGCTAACACTAACCCTGAACCCTAAACCTACCCGTAACCTTTAACACTAACCCTATCCGTGAACCTTAAACCTGACCCTAACCATTACCCGCACCCAAGCATTTAACCCTGATTCTAACCCTAATCCTTAATGATAAACCTAACACTAAATCCTAACCCTAAGCCCAACACTTAACCCTAATCCTATCCCTTAACCCTAACCCTAACCCTAATGCTACCCCCTAAACGTAACCCTAACCGTGACCAGTAAACCTAACCCTAACCTCTAACACAAACCATAGCACATAACTCTAACCCTAAAACTAACCCTAACCCTAACCCTAACCCTAAACCCTAACTGTTAACCTTAACCTTAAGCGTTAACTCTCACGCTAACCTTTAATCCTAACCCTAATCCTAATCTTCAACCCTAAACCTAACACTTAACCCTAACCCTGACCAAACCCTAACCCCTCATCTTAACCCTAACCGTAAACCTCAACCCTAAACCAAAGTGTAACCGTTAAACCTAAGAGTAACCTTTAACCCTAACCCTAATCCCTAACCCTAAGCCCTCACCCTAACACTAAACTTCATCCTTAACCCTAACCAGAATCCTAACCCTAAATCTAATTCTCAGCCTTCTTGCTTTCTTAGAGTATAGAAAGCCTGCAATCCTCCCATGCCATGCGTGAAAGGAGGCTCTACCACTGTGTCCTGCATGAAACCCATGGGCCCATACCCAGAGTATGATAGAGTGGGTTCCCGGGTACAATCCCAGCCCCCTAAACTCCCCCCGCCCGCCTAATGCAGACAGGGCCCGTGCGCTAAGCATAAACAATACCTTTAACAGATAACCCTAACCCTGAACATAACACCCAACCCTGTTCCTATTTCTCCCCTTAACACGTAAACCTCACCGTGCGCCTAACTTTAACCTCTTATCCTAACGTTAATGCATAACCCATTTCCTGAGAACAACCCCTATCCCATAATTCTAACCCTATCTCCTAGTCATCACTGTGACACCTAATCCCTAACCCTAATTCTAAACCGCTAACCCTAACCGTAACCCTACCTACAACCCTAACACTTACAGTAACCCTTACTTCTAACCCCAACGCTATGCCTAACAAAAACCCTAATCCTTGACCCTAAAACTTCACCCTAACCCCTAAGCCTTATCCTAACCCTTAACCCTAATCCTAATCCTAACCATTAAACCTAACCCTAGCTCTTAAAGCTAACCCTAAACCTTACCCTCACGACTATACCTAACCCTGACACTAACCTAACACCTAACACTAACCAGAACCCCTAAAGCTAACCCTGAACCCTATCCCTAACCCTAGCAGTAAACTTTAACCCTAAGCCTAAGCCCAACCCGTAACCCTAATCCTATCCTTTTACCCTAAAACTAACCCCTAAACCTAACCCCTATACCTCACCCTAACTCTAACCCCAATCCTAATTCTAACCATACCCCTTCATAAAAAACTAACTCCTAACTGCTAACCCTAACACTAACCAAAAACCCTAATCACTAATCCCTAACCCTAACGCTTAACCTTTACCTTAACCGTTAACCCTCACCCTAAATCTTAACACTGACCCTAACCTTAACCTTTAACTCTAAACCTAACCCTTAACCCTACAGTAAGGAAGACCCTTAATGCTAATGGGAACCCTTATCCCTAACCCTAACACTACAGCTAAAAATAACCCTAACCTTTCATCCTGAAACCTAACCCCTAACACTTACTTTAACCCCAAACCCTAACCCTAATCCTAAGCATTAAACCTAACCCTATCTCTTAACCCTAACGCTAGCCCTTACCCTAACGCCTAGATCTAACCCTAAATCTAACCTACCGCCTAATCCTAACCTTAAGCCCTAATGCTAACACTAACCCTGAACCCTAAACCTACCCGGAACACTTAACACTAACCCTTTCCATGAACCTTAACCCTGACCCTAACCATTACCCGCACCCAAGCATTTAACCCTGACCCTAACCCTTATCCTTAATGCTAACCCTAACACTGAACCCTAACCCTAAGCCCAACACTTAACCCTAACCCTATCCCTTAACCCTAACCCTAACCCTAATGCTAACCCCTAAACGTAACCCTAACCGTGACCAGTAAACCTAACCCTAACCTCTAACACAAACCATAGCACATAACTCTAACCCTAAAACTAACCCTAACCCGAACCCTAACCCTAAACCCTAACTCTTAACCTTAACCCTAAGCGTTAACTCTCACGCTAACCTTTAATCCTAACCCTAATCCTAATCTTCAACCCTAAATCTAACACTTAACCCTAACCCTGTACCAAACCCTAACCCCTCATCTTAACCCTAACCGTAGACCTCAACCCTAAACCAAAGTGTAACCGTTAAACCTAAGAGTAACCTTTAACCCTAACCCTAATCCCTAACCCTAAGCCCTCACCCTAACACTAAACTTCATCCTTAACCCTAACCAGAATCCTAACCCTAAATCTAATTCTCAGACTTCTTGCTTTCTTAGAGTTTAGAAAGCCTGCAATACTCCCATGCCATGCGTGAAAGGAGGCTCTACTAATGTGTCCTGCATGAAACCCACGGACTCATACCCAGAGTATGATAGAGTGGGTTCCCGGGTACAATCCCAGCCCCCTAAACTCCCCCCGCCTGCCTAATGCAGACAGGGCCCGTGCGCTAAGCATAAACAATACCTTTAACAGATAACCCTAACCCTGAACATAACACCCAACCCTGCTCCTATTTCTCCCCTTAACACGTAAACCTCACCGTGCGCCTAACTTTAACCTCTTATCCTAACGTTAATGCATAACCCATTTCCTGAGAACAACCCCTATCCCATAATTCTAACCCTATCTCCTAGTCATCACTGTGACACCTAATCCCTAAACCTAATTCTAAACCGCTAACCCTAACCGTAACCCTACCTACAACCCTAACACTGACAGTAACCCTTACTTCTAACCCCAACGCTATGCCTAACAAAAACCCTAATCCTTGACCCTAACCCTTCACCCTAACCCCTAAGCCTTACCCTAACCCTTAACGCTAATCCTAATCCTAACCATTAAACCTAACCCTAGCTCTTAAAGCTAATCCTAAAGCTTACCCTCACGACTAGACCTAACCCTGACACTAATCTGACAACTAATCCTTACCAGAACCCCTAAAGCTAACCCTGAACCCTATCCCTAACCCTAGCAGTAAATTTTAACCCTAAACCTAAGGCCAACCCGTAACCCTAATCCTATCCTTTTACCCTAAAACTAACCCCTAAACCTAACCCCTATACCTCACCCTAACTCTAACCCCAATCCTAATTCTAACCATACCCCTTCATAAAACACTAACTCCTAACCGCTAACCCTAACACTAACCAAAAACCCTAATCACTAATCCCTAACCCTAACGCTTAACCTTTACCCTAACCGTTAACCCTCACCCTGAATCTTAACACTGACCCTAACCTGAACCTTTAACTCTAAGCCTAACCCTTAACCCTACAGTAAGGAAGACCCTTAATGCTAATGGGATCCCTTATCCCTAACCCTAACACTACAGCTAAAAATAACCCTAACCTTGGATCCTTAAACCTAACCCCTAACACTTACTTTAACCCCAAACCCTAACGCTACTCCTAAGCAATAAACCTAACCCTATCTCTTAACCCTAACGCTAGCCCTTACACTAACGGCTAGATCTAACCCTAAATCTAACCTACCGCCTAATCCTAACCTGAAGCCCTAATGCTAACACTAACCCTGAACCCTAAACCTACCCGTAACCCTTAACACTAACCCTATCCGTGAACCTTAACCCTGACCCTAACCATTACCCGCACCCAAGCATTTAACCCTGACCCTAACCCTAATCCTTAATGCTAACCTTAACACTAAACCCTAACCCTAAGCCCAACACTTAAACCTAATCCTATCCCTTAACCCTAACCCTAACCCTAATGCTACCCCCTAAACGTAACCCTAACCGCGACCAGTAAACCTATGCCTAACCTCTAACATAAACCATAGCACATAACTCTAACCCTAAAACTAACCCTAAACCTAACCCTAACCCTAAACCCTAACTCTTAACCTTAACCCTAAGCGTTAACTCTCACGCTAACCTTTAATCCTAACCCTAATCCTAATCTTCAACCCTAAAGCTAACACTTAACCCTAACCCTGTACCAAACCCTAACCCCTCATCTTAACCCTAACCGTAAACCTCAACCCTAAACCAAAGTGTAACCGTTAAACCTAAGAGTAACCTTTAACCCTAACCCTAATCCCTAACCCTAAGCCCTCACCCTAACACTAAACTTCATCCTTAACCCTAACCAGAATCCTAACCCTAAATCTAATTCTCAGACTTCTTGCTTTCTTAGAGTTTAGAAAGCCTGCAATCCTGCCATGCCATGCGTGAAAGGAGGCTCTACCACTGTGTCCTGCATGAAACCCACGGGCCCATACCCAGAGTATGATAGAGTGGGTTCCCGGGTACAATCCCATCCCCCTAAACTCCCCCCGCCCGCCTAATGCAGACAGGGCCCGTGTGCTAAGCATAAACAATACCTTTAACAGATAACCCTAACCCTGAACATAACACCCAACCCTGTTCCTATTTCTCCCCTTAACACGTAAACCTCACCGTGCGCCTAACTTTAACCTCTTATCCTAACGTTAATGCATAACCCATTTCCTGAGAACAACCCCATCCCATAATTCTAACCCTATCTCCTAGTCATCACTGTGACACCTAATCCCTAACCCTAATTCTAAACCGCTAACCCTAACCGTAACCCTACCTACAACCCTAACACTGACAGTAACCCTTACTTCTAACCCCAACGCTATGCCTAACAAAAATCCTAACCCTTGACCCTAACCCTTCACCCTAACCCCTAAGCCTTACCCTAACCCTTAACCCTAATCCTAATCCTAACCATTAAACCTAACCCTAGCTCTTAAAGCTAACCCTAAACCTTACCCTCACGACTAGACCTAACCCTGACACTAACCTAACACCTAACCCTAACCAGAACCCCTAAAGCTAACCCTGAACCCTATCCCTAACCCTAGCAGTAAACTTTAACCCTAAACCTAAGCCCAACCCGTAACCCTAATCCTATCCTTTTACCCTAAAACTAACCCCTAAACCTAACCCCTATACCTCACCCTAACTCTAACCCCAATCCTAATTCTAACCATACCCCTTCATAAAACACTAACTCCTAACCGCTAACCCTAACACTAACCAAAAACCCTAATCACTAATCCCTAACCCTAACGCTTAACCTTTACCCTAACCGTTAACCCTCACCCTAAATCTTAACACTGACCCTAACCTTCACCTTTAACTCTAAGCCTTACCCTTAACCCTACAGGAAGGAAGACCCTTAATGCTAATGGGATCCCTTATCCCTAACCCTAACACTACAGCTAAAAATAACCCTAACCTTTGATCCTTAAACCTAACCCCTAACACTTTCTTTAACCCCAAACCCTAATCCTAATCCTAAGCATTCAACCTAACCTATCTCTTAACCCTAACGCTAGCCCTTACCCTAATGCCTAGATCTAACCCTAAATCTAACCTACCGCCTAATCCTAACCTTAAGCCCTAATGCTAACTCTAACCCTGAACCCTAAACCTACCCGTAACCCTTAACACTAACCCTATCCCTAACCCCTTACCCTTACTCTGTTCACCCTCACCCTAACCCTCAACCCTGACCCTAACCTTAAACCTTAATCCTAACCATGCGTGAGATGAGCCTCTGCCTTTGTCCTGCGTGACAGTTGATGCCCAAAACCCAGGGTACGATGAAGTGGGGACGAAGCCTTGCTCCACACCCACAGTTCCCCATAAGTTAGACAGGACCTGTGCCCTAACACACACCGTTAAACGTAAGCCCGAACCCTATCACTAAACCAAACCCTTCGTAAGCCCTGAATCTAACTCCTAATAGTAACCCTAATCCCTGACCCTTACTCTTGCCTCTCATCCTAAACCTAAACCCAACCACTAAACATAATCCTAATCTCTAACCCTATCAGTAATCCTAACCCTAATTCTAACCTAAAACCCTAACCCCTAAACCTAATCCTAGTCCCTAACACCTAACCTTACCCTAAACCGAATTCCAATTCTCAGACTTTTGCAATTCAAAAACTTAAAAAAGCCTACAATCCACCAATGCAGTGTCTCAGATGAGCGTCCGCCCCTATGTCCTGCATGACAGGCAGGCGCCAATGCCCAGGGTACTATGGAGTGGAGTCCTGGGGTCTGTAGGCTTGCTAAACTCCAGTTTGGAAGAATTGCTATAGTCATATATAAGGACGCTTACATTTACTTATAGAAAGCAACTATTGGTGTGTGATTTGTAGGCTTGCCTTACTCTAGTTTGGATGAAGAAGCTGAATCATATATAGGAATATTAGCTTTGAGTTAGAGGAAGCATCTATGGGGGGTGCTTTTTTGGCTTGTTAAACTCTGGTTTGGAAGAAGTTCGAGAGTCTTATATAGGAACGATATCATTCATTCAGAGAAAGCAATTATAGGGAGTTGGTTTGTAGGCTTGCTAAGCTCTAGTTTGGAGGAAGGCGAGAGTCATATATAGGAATGCTTACGTTCACATAAAGCGTCTACGGGGGGACGGATTCTAGGCTTCCTAAACTCTAGCTTGGAAAAAGAGGACAGTTATGTATAGGAACTCTCGGCGGGGGATTTGTAGCATTGCTAAAATCTTAGATTGGAAAAGTTGCGAGAGTCATACATAGGAATGTTAACATTCACTCAATGAAAGCAACTATAAGGGGTGCTTTCCAGGCTGGCTACACTCTAATTTGGAAAAAGTGCGACAGTCATATATAGGAAGGCTTATATTCACTCAGACAAAGCAATTATGTGTAGGTGTATAGTAGGCATGCTAACTCTAGTTTGGAAAATTTCGAGAGCCAAGTATAGGAAAGCTTACAGTAACTTAGAGAAAGCAACGAACAGGGGTGGAGTGTAGGCTTGCTAAACTCTAGTTTGGAGGAAGTGCCATAGTCATATATAGGAACGCTTAAATTCGTTCAGAGAAACAGCTGTCGGGGATTGGTTTGTAGACTTATTCAACAGCGAGAGCAACTACGGAGTAGTGTCAGGTAGACATGTTAAAGTCTAGCTTGGGAGAAGTTCCAGAGTCCTATATAGGAAAGGTAACAGCCACTTTGAAAAAGCAAGTCTTGGCGGGTGGTTTGTAGGCCTGCAAAACCCTGTTTTAGTTGAAGTGTGAGAATCATATATGAGAACGCTTACATTCACTCAGAGAAAGCAATGATGGGGTTGTTTGTAGGCTTACTAAACTGCAGTTTCGAAGAAGCACGAGAATCAAATATAGGAACACATACATTTTGACGCACTGAAAGTAACTATGGGGTGGTGTCTTATAGGCATGCTAAACTCTAGTTTGGACGAAGTTTGAGAATCACATATAAGAAAGCTTAGAGTCACTTAGAGAAAGCAAATCTCTGGGTGTGGAATGTAGGCCTGCTAAACTCTATTTTGGTTTAAGACGGCGTGGTGGTTTGTAGGCATACTAAACTCTAGTTTGGAAGAAGTAGGAGTATGATATATGGGAACGCTTACATTCACGTAGAGAAAGCAATTATAGGGTGGCGTTTTTGTAGCCATGCTAATCTCTAGTTTGGAAGAAGTTAAGGAGTAATATATAGGAAAGGGTATAGTCATAGAAACCAACTCTCGGGGGATGTTTTGTACACCTGCAAAACTCCAGTTTGGAAGTGGGGGAGAGTCATATTGGGGACCGCGTGCATTCACTCAGAGAAATCAACGATGGGATTGTGATTTGTAGGCATAGTCAACTCTAGTTTGGAAGAAGTACGAGAATCGTATATAGGAACGCTTACCTTCACGCAGAGAAAGCAACTATGGAGTGATGTTTGTATGCCTACTAAAATATAGTTTGGAGGAAGTTCGAGAGCCATATCTGGGAAGCTTACAGTCACTTAGAGAAAGCAACTCTCGGGGGTGTTTCGTAGGCCTGCTAAACTCTATTTTCAATGAAGTGTTAGAATAATATATGGGAACTCAGTGAAAGCAACGTTGTGGTTGTGGTTCCTAGGCATACTAACCTGTAATTTGGAAGAAGCAAGAGAATCACATGTAGAACCGCTTACATTCCGGCACCGAATGCAACTATGGGGTGGTGTTTTGTAGGCTTGCAAAACTCTAGTTTGGACGAAGTTTGAGAGTCATATATAGGAAAGTTTACAGTCACGTAGAGAAAGCAACTCTCTGGGTGTGGAATGTAGAGTTATTTTGGTTGAAATAGAGTTATTTTGGTTGAAGTGTGAGAGTCATATATGGGAACGCTTACATTCACTCAGAGAAAACAACGTTTGGGTGGTGGTTTGTAGGGCATACTAAACTGTAGTTTGGAAGAAGTACGAGAGTCCTATATAGGAACACTTACATTCACACAGAGAAAGCACTTATGGCGTCAGGTTTTGTAGGCATGCTAAACTGCAGTTTGGAAGAAGTTGGAGAACCTTATACAGGAAAGATTACCGTCACCTAGGGAAAGCAACTCTCGGGAGATTTTTTTGTACACATGCTAAACTCTAATTTGGATGAAGTGTGAGAGTCAAACATGGGACCGCTTACATTCCCTCAGAGAAACAACACTGGGGTGGTTTTTGTAGGCATACTAAATAGTTTGGAAGAAGTACGAGAATGATATTTGGGAACGCTTACATTCACACAGAGAAAGCAACTACAGGGTGGTGTTTTGTAAGCATGCTATAGTTTGGAAGAAGTTCTAAACCTGAACAGTCACTTAGAGAAAGCAACTCTTGGTGGGTGATTTTTAGGTCTGCTAAATTGTATTTTGAAAGAAGTACCAGAGTCATATATACTAATGCTTACATTCATGCAAAGAAAAAACCATGGGGTGATGTTTTGTGGGCATGTTAACCTGTAGTTTGGAAGAAGTTGGAGAGTCTTATTTAGGAAAGCTTACAGTCACCTAGAGAAAGCAACTCTCGGGAGAGCCTTTCTTGGCCTGCTAAACTCTACTTTGCATCAATTGTGAGAGTCAAACATGGGAATGCTTTCATTCATTCAGAGAACGCAACGTTTGGGTGGTGGTTTGTAGGCATTCTAAACAGTATTTTGGAGGAAGTACGAGAGTCATGTATATGAACGCTTACATTCAGGCAGAGAAAGCAACTCTGGGGTCGTATTTTGTTGGCATGCTAAACTGTGGTTTGGAAGAAGTTCGAGAGTCTTATATAGGAAAGATTACAGTGACACAGAGAAAACAACTCTCGGAAGTTTATTGGTAGGCCTGCTAAACTCTAACTTGGATGAAATGTGAGAACGCTTGCATTCATTCACTCAGAGAAAGAAACATCGTGATGGTTTGAAGGCATAATAACTGTAGTTGGGAAGAAGTAAGAGAGTCATATATATGAACCGTTACATTCACGCAGAGAACGCAACTGTGTGGTGGCGATGTATGCATGTTAATCTGTAGTTTGGAGGAAGTGCGAGAGTCATATCTGGGGAAAATTACAGTCACTTAGAGAAAGGAACCATCTTGGGCTGGTTTGTAGATCTGCTAAATTCTATTTGGGAAACAGAGTGTGAGTCATATATGGGAACGCTTATGTTCACTCAGAGAAAGCAACCACAGTGTGGTGTTTTGTTGGCATGGTGTAGTTTGAAAGAAGTTGGAGATTCTTATATAGGAAAGTTTACAGTCACCTAGAGAAAGCAACTCACGGGGTGTTGTTTGTAGGCCTGCTAAACTCTAATTTAGATGAAGTGAGAGAGGCATATATATGAACGCTTATATTGATGCAGAGAAAGCAACTATGGGGTGGTGTTTTGTAGGCATGCTAAAATATAATTTGGAAGAAGTTCGAAAACAGACAGTCACTTAGAGAAAGCAACTCTCGGCGGTTGATTTTTCGGTGTGCTAAATTGTATTTTGAAAGAAGTACCAGAGTCATATATACAAACGCTTACATTCATGCAGAGAAAGCAACTGTGGGGTGGTGTTTTCTAGGCATGCTAAACTCGAGTTTGGACGAAGTTTGAGAATCACATATAAGAAAGCTTAGAGTCGCTAAAGCAAATCTCTGGGTGTGGAATGTAGGCGTGCCAAACTCTATTTTGGTTTCAGAGTGAGAGTCATATATGGGAAGGCTTACATTCACTCAGAGAAAGCAACGATGGTGTGGTGGTTTGTAGGCATACTGAACTCTAGTTTGGAAGAAGTAGGAGAATGATATATGGGAACGCTTACATTCATGCAGAGAAAGCAATTATGGGGTGGCTTTTTTGTAGCCATGCAAATCTCTATTTTGCAAGAAGTTAAAGAGTAATATATAGGAAAGCGTACCGTCATTTATAGAAACCAACTTTCGGGGGATGGTTTGTAGGCCTGCAAAACTCTACTTTGGAAGAAGGGGGAGAGTCATATGGGGGACTGGGTACATTCACTCGGAGAAATCAACGATGGGGTTGTGGTTTGTAGGCATACTAAACTCTAGTTTGGAAGAAGGACGAGAATCATATATAGGAACGCTTACATTCATGCAGAGAAAGCAACTATGGAATGATGTTTGTATGCCTACTAAACGATAGTTTGGAGGATGTTCGAGAGTCATATCTGGAAAGCTTACAGTCATTTAGAGAAAGCAACTCTCTGGGGGTGGTTCGTAGGCCTGCTAAACTCTATTTTCAATGAAGTGTTAGAATCATATGCAGGAACGCTTACATTCACGCTTACATTCACATGCAGAGAAAGCAATGTTGGGGTGGCCGTTTTTGAGCATACTAAACTCTACTTTGGAAGAGGTACGAGAGACATAAATACGAACGCTTACATTAACACAGAGAAAGCAAATACGGGGTGCTGTAGTGCAGGCATGCTAAACTATAGATTGGAAGAAGTTCGAAAGCTGACAGTCACTTAGAGAAAGCAACTCTTGGCGGGTGATTTTTAGGTCGGCTAAATTGTATTTTGAAAGACGTACCAGAGTCATATACAAACGCTTACATTCATGCAGAGAAAGAAACTATGGGGTGACGTGTTGTGGGGATGCTAAATTGCAGTTTGGAAGGTGTTCGAGAGTGTTATATAGGATAGCTTACAGTCACCTAGAGAAAGCAACACTCAGGATAGGTTTACAAGCCTCTAAACACTAATTAGCAGCAATTGTGAGAGTCAAACATGGGAACGCTTACATTCACTCAGAGAACGCAACGTTTGGGTGGTGGTTTGTAAGCATTCTAAACTGTATTTTGGAGGAAGTAGGAGAGTCATATATACGAATGCTTACATTCACGCAGAGAAAGCAACTCTGTGATCGTATTGTGTTGGCATGCTAAACTGTGGTTTGGAAGAAGTTCGAGAGCCTTATATAGGAAAGATTACAGTGACACAGAGAAAACAACTCTCTGTAGTTTGTTGGTAGGTCTGCTAAACTGTAATTTGGATGAAGTGTGAGAACGCTTGCATTCACTCAGAGAAAGAACTTTGTCGTGGTGGTTTGTAGGAATAACAACTGTAGTTCGAAGAAGTAGGAGAGTCATATATGAACGGTTACATTCACGCAGAGAAAGCAACTGTGGGGTGGCGTATGTAATCATCATAATCTGTAGTTTGGAGGAAGTTCGAGAGTCATATCTGGGGAAAATTAGAGTCATTTAGAGAAAGGAACCATCGGGGGCTGGTGTGTAGGTCTGCTAAATTCTATTTTGGAAAAAGAGTGAGAGTCATAGATGGGAACGCTTATGTTGCCTCACAGAAATCAACGATGGGGCGCTGTATTGTTGGCATGCTAAACTGTAGTTTGGAAGAAGTTCGAGAGTCTTATATAGGAAAGTTTACAGTCACCTAGAGAAAGCAACTCACAGGAGGTGGTTTGTGGGCCGCTAAACTCTAATTTGGATGAAGTGAAACAGGTATACATGGATACGCTTCATTCACTCAGAGAAAGGTAAATTGGGGTGCCAGTTTGTAGGTATACTAACTCCAGTTTGGAAGAAGTACTAGAGTGATATATATGAACGCTTATATGGACGCAGAGAAAGCAACTATGGGGTGGTGCTTTGTAGGCCTGCTAAAATATAGTTTGGAAGAAGTTTGAAAGCAGACAGTCATTTAGAGAAAGCAACTCTTGGTGGTGGATTTTTAGGTCTGCTAAATTGTATTTTGAAAGAAGTACCAGTGTCATATATTGAAACGCTTACATTCATGCAGAGAAAGGAACTGTGGGGTGGTGTTTTCTAGGCGTGCTAAACTCTAGTTTGGACGAAGTTTGAGAATCACATATAAGAAAGCTTAGAGTCGCTTAAAGCAAATCTCTGGGTGTGGAATGTAGGCGTGCTAAACTCTATTTTGGTTTCGGAGTGAGAGTCATATATGGGAAGGCTTACATTCACTCAGAGAAAGCAACGATGGTGTGGTGGTTTGTAGGCATACTGAACTCTAGTTTGGAAGAAGTAGGAGAATGATATATGGGAACGCTTACATTAATGCAGAGAAAGCAAATATGGGGTGGCTTTTTTGTAGCCATGCAAATCTCTATTTTGCAAGAAGTTAAAGAGAAATATATAGGAAAGCGTACCGTCATTTATAGAAACCAACTTTTGGGGGATGGTTTGTAGGCCTGCAAAACTCTACTTTGGAAGAAGGGGGAGAATCATATGGGGGACTGGGTACATTCACTCGGAGAAATCAACGATGGGGTTGTGGTTTGTAGGCATACTAAACTCTAGTTTGGAAGAAGGACGAGAATCATATATAGGAACGCTTACATTCATGCAGAGAAAGCAACTATGGAGTGATGTTTGTATGCCTACTAAACGATAGTTTGGAGGATGCTCGAGAGTCATATCTGGAAAGCTTACAGTCATTTAGAGAAAGCAACTCTCTGGGGGTGGTTCGTAGGCCTGCTAAACTCTATTTTCAATGAAGTGTTAGAATCATATGCAGGAACGCTTACATTCACTCAGAGAAAGCAACGTTGGGGTGGCCGTTTTTGAGCATACTAAACTCTACTTTTGAAGAGGTACGAGAGACATAAATACGAACGCTTACATTAACACAGAGAAAGCAAATATGGGGTGCTGTAATGCAGGCATGCTAAACTATAGATTGGAAGAAGTTAGAAAGCTGACAGTCACTTAGAGAAAGCAACTCTTGGCGGGTGATTTTTAGGTCTGCTAAATTGTATTTTGAAAGACGTACCAGAGTCATATACAAACGCTTACATTCATGCAGAGAAAGAAACTATGGGGTGATGTGTTTTTGGCATGCTAAACTGCAGTTTGAAAGGAGTTCCAGAGTGTTATATAGGATAGCTTACAGTCACCTAGAGAAAGCAACACTCGGGACAGCTTTGCAAGCCTCTAAACACTAATTAGCAGCAATTGTGAGAGTCAAACATGGGAACGCTTACATTCACGGAGAGAACACAACGTTTGGGTGGTGGTTTGTAGGCATAATAACTGTAGTTCGGAAGAGGTAGGAGAGTCATATATATGAACGGTTACATTCACGCAGAGAAAGAAACTGTTGGGTGGTGTATGTACGCATGTTAATCTATACTTTGGAGGAAGTTCGAGAGTCATATCTGGGGAAAATTGCAGTCGCTTAGAGAAAGCAACCATCGGGGGCCGTTTTGTAGATCTGCTAAATTCTATTTTGGAAGAAGAGTGAAAGTCATATGTGGGAACGCTTATGTTCACTCAGAGAAATCAACGATGGGGCAGTGTTTCGTTGGCATGCTAAACTGTAGTTTGGAAGAAGTTCGCGAGTCTTATATAAGAAAGCTTACAGTCACCTAGAGAAAGTAACTCTCGGCAGATTGTTTCTAAGCGTGCTAAACTCTAATTTGCATCAATTGTGAGAGTCAAACATGGGAACGCTTACATTCACTCAGAGAACGCAACGTTTGGGTGGTGGTTTGTAAGCATTCTAAACTGTATTTTGGAGGAAGTAGGAGAGTCATATATACGAATGCTTACATTCACGCAGAGAAAGCAACTCTGTGATCGTATTGTGTTGGCATGCTAAACTGTGGTTTGGAAGAAGTTCGAGAGCCTTATATAGGAAAGAGTACAGTGACACAGAGAAAACAACTCTCTGTAGTTTGTTGGTAGGTCTGCTAAACTGTAATTTGGATGAAGTGTGAGAACGCTTGCATTCACTCAGAGAAAGAACTTTGTCGTGGTGGTTTGTAGGAATAACAACTGTAGTTCGAAGAAGTAGGAGAGTCATATATGAACGGTTACATTCACGCAGAGAAAGCATCTGTGGGGTGGCGTATGTAATCATCATAATCTGTAGTTTGGAGGAAGTTCGAGAGTCATATCTGGGGAAAATTAGAGTCATTTAGAGAAAGGAACCATCGGGGGCTGGTGTGTAGGTCTGCTAAATTCTATTTTGGAAAAAGAGTGAGAGTCATAGATGGGAACGCTTATGTTGCCTCACAGAAATCAACGATGGGGCGCTGTATTGTTGGCATGCTAAACTGTAGTTTGGAAGAAGTTCGAGAGTCTTATATAGGAAAGTTTACAGTCACCTAGAGAAAGCAACTCACAGGAGGTGGTTTGTAGGCCGCTAAACTCTAATTTGGATGACGTGAAACAGGCATACATGGATACGCTTCATTCACTCAGAGAAAGGTAAATTTGGGTGCCGGTTTGTAGGTATACTAACTCCAGTTTGGAAGAAGTACTAGAGTGATATATATGAACGCTTATATGGACGCAGAGAAAGCAACTATGGGGTGGTGTTTTGTAGGCCTGCTAAAATATAGTTTGGAAGAAGTTCGAAAGCAGACAGTCATTTAGAGAAAGCAACTCTTGGCGGTGGATTTTTAGGTCTGCTAAATTGTATTTTGAAAGAAGTACCAGTGTCATATATTGAAACGCTTACATTCATGCAGAGAAAGGAACTGTGGGGTGGTGTTTTCTAGGCGTGCTAAACTCTAGTTTGGACGAAGTTTGAGAATCACATATAAGAAAGCTTAGAGTCGCTTAAAGCAAATCTCTGGGTGTGGAATGTAGGCGTGCTAAACTCTATTTTGGTTTCGGAGTGAGAGTCATATATGGGAAGGCTTACATTCACTCAGAGAAAGCAACGATGGTGTGGTGGTTTGTAGGCATACTGAACTCTAGTTTGGAAGAAGTAGGAGAATGATATATGGGAACGCTTACATTCATGCAGAGAAAGCAATTATGGGGTGGCTTTTTTGTAGCCATGCAAATCTCTATTTTGCAAGAAGTTAAAGAGAAATATATAGGAAAGCGTACCGTCATTTATAGAAACCAACTTTCGGGGGATGGTTTGTAGGCCTGCAAAACTCTACTTTGGAAGAAGGGGGAGAATCATATGGGGGACTGGGTACATTCACTCGGAGAAATCAACGATGGGGTTGTGGTTTTTAGGCATACTAAACTCTAGTTTGGAAGAAGGACGAGAATCATATATAGGAACGCTTACATTCATGCAGAGAAAGCAACTATGGAGTGATGTTTGTATGCCTACTAAACGATAGTTTGGAGGATGCTCGAGAGTCATATCTGGAAAGCTTACAGTCATTTAGAGAAAGCAACTCTCTGGGGGTGGTTCGTAGGCCCGCTAAACTCTATTTTCAATGAAGTGTTAGAATCATATGCAGGAACGCTTGCATTCACTCAGAGAAAGAACGTTGTCGTGATGGTTTGTAGGAATAAATGCTGTAGTTCAAAAGAAGTAGGAGAGTCATATATGAACGGTTACATTCACGAAGAGAAAGCAACTGTGGGGTGGCCTATGTAATCATCATAATCTAGTTTGGAGGAAGCTCGAGAGTCATATGTGGGAAAAATTAGAGTCACCTAGAGAATTGGAACCATCGGGTGTTGTGTAGGTCTGCTAAATTCTATTTTGGAAGAAGATTGAGAGTCATAGATGGGAACGCTTATGTTCACTCAGAGAAATCAACGATGGTGCGCTGTATTGTTGGCATGCTAAACTGTAGTTTGGAAGAAGTTCGAGCGTCTTATATAGGAAGGTTTATAGTCACCTAGAGAAAGAAACTCACAGGAGGTGGTTTGTGGGCAGCTAAACTCTAATTTGGATGAAGTGAAAGAGGCATACATGGATACGCTTCATTCACTCAGAGAAAGGTAAATTGGGGTGCCGGTTTGTAGGTATACTAACTCCAGTTTGGAAGAAGTACGAGAGTCATATGTATGAACGCTTATATGGACGCAGAGAAAGCAACTATGGTGTGGTGGTTTGTAGGCATGATAAAATATAATTTGGAAGAAGTTCGAAAGCTGACAGTGACAGAGAATGCAACTCTCGGCGGTTGGTTTTGAGGTGTGCTAAATTGTATTTTGAAAGAAGTACCAGAGTCATATATAAAATCTGTTACATTTATGCTGAGAAAAACTATGTGGTGATGTTTTGTTGGCGTGCTGAAATGTAGTTTCGAAAAAGTTCGACAGTCTTTTATAGGAAAGCTTACAGTCCGCTAGAGGAAGCAACTTTCGAGAGATTGTTTGTAAGCCTGCTAAACTCTACCTTGCACCATTTGTGACTGTCATACATGGGAATGCTAACATTCTCTCAGAGAACTTAACTTTTGGGTGGTTTTTTGTAAGCATACTAAACTGTATTTTGGAAGAAGTAGCAGAGTCATATATGTGAGTGCTTACATTCACGCAGAGAGGGCAACTATGGGGTGGTGTTTTGTAGGCATGCAAATCTCTAGTTGCGAAGAAGTTAAGAGTAATAGGAAAGCTTACAGTCTCACAGAGAAAGCAACCCTTGGGGGCCGGTTTGTAGTTCTGCTAAATTCTATTTTGGATGAAGTGTGAATCATAAACGGGAACGCTAACATTCACTCAGAGAAAGCAGGGTTGCGGTGGTGTGTTTAGTCACACTAAACTGGAGTTTGGAGGAAGTACGAGAATAAAAGAATGCTTACATTCACTCAGAAAAAGCAACGTTGGGGAGGTGGTTGGTAGGTGTACTATACTTTGGAAGAAGTACGAGCGTGATGCATAGGAACGCTTACATTCACGCAAACTATGGGGTGGCCTTTTGTTGGCATGCTAAATTATGTTCCAAAGTCATATATAGGAAAGCTTATAGTGAGAGAAAGCAACTCTCGGGCGGGGTTTTGTAGGTCCGGCAAATTGCATTTTGAAAGCAGTCCGAGATTCATATAAGGGAAGGCCTATATCCACTCAGAGAAAGCAATGTTAGGCTGGTGGTTTGTAGGCATACTAAACTGTATTTTGGAACTCGTATGTATGACTCTCACACTTGATCCAAATTAGAGTTCACCAGGCCTATAAACCACATCCTGAGAGTTGCTTTCTCTAGGTGAATGTAAGCTTTCCTATGTAAAACTCTCGAACTTCTTCCAAACTAAAGTTTAGCATGCCAACAATACACCACCGCATCGTTGCTTTCTCTGAGTGAACATAAGAATTCCCTTATATGAATCACTTTTTCCAAAATAGAATTTAGCAGACCTACAAACCAGTCCCCGATGGTTGATTTAGCTATGTGACTGTAATTTTCCCCAGATATGATTCTCAAACTTCCTCCAAAGTATAGATTAACATGTGTACATACACCACCCAACAGTTTCTTTCTCTGCGCGAATGTAACTGTTCATATATATGACTCTCCTACTTCTTCCGACCTACAGTTATTATGCCTACAAACCACCACCCAAACGTTGTGTTCTCTCCGTGAATGTAAGCGTTCCCATATTTGAATCTCACAATTGCTGCTAATTAGTGTTTAGAGGCTTGCAAAGCTGTCCTGAGTGTTGTTTTCTCTAGGTGACTGTAAGCTATCCTATATAACGCTCTGGAACACCTTTCAAACTGCAGTTTAGCATGCCAACAACACATCACCCCATAGTTTCTTTCTCTGCATGAATGTAAGCGTTTGTATATATGACTCTGGTACGTCTTTCAAAATACAATTTAGCAGACCTAAAAATCACCCGCCAAGAGTTGCTTTCTCTAAGTGACTGTCAGCTTTCTAACTTCTTCCAATCTATAGTTTAGCATGCCTGCACTACAGCACCCCGTATTTGCTTTCTCTGTGTTAATGTAAGCGTTCGTATTTATGTCTCTCGTACCTCTTCCAAAGTAGAGTTTAGTATGCTCAAAAACGGCCACCCCAACGTTGCTTTCTCTGAGTGAATGTAAGCGTTCCTGCATATGATTCGAACACTTCATTGAAAATAGAGTTTAGCAGGCCTACGAACCATCCCCAGAGAGTTGCTTTCTCTAAATGACTGTAAGCTTTCCAGATATGACTCTCGAACATCCTCCAAACTATCGTTTAGTAGGCATACAAACATCACTCCATAGTTGCTTTCTCTGCATGAATGTAAGCGTTCCTATATATGATTCTCGTCCTTCTTCCAAACTAGAGTTTAGTATGCCTACAAACCACAACCCCATCGTTGATTTCTCCGAGTGAATGTACCCAGTCCCCCATATGACTCTCCCCCTTCTTCCAAAGTAGAGTTTTGCAGGCCTACAAACCATCCCCCGAAAGTTGGTTTCTATAAATGACGGTACGCTTTCCTATATATTTCTCTTTAACTTCTTGCAAAATAGAGATTAGCATGGCTACAAAAAAGCCACCCCATAATTGCTTTCTCTGCATGAATGTAAGCGTTCCCATATATCATTCTCCTACTTCTTCCAAACTAGAGTTCAGTATGCCTACAAACCACCACACCATCGTTGCTTTCTCTGAGTGAATGTAAGCCTTCCCATATATGACTCTCACTCTGAAACCAAAATAGAGTTTGGCACGCCTACATTCCACACCCAGAGATTTGCTTTAGCGACTCTAAGCTTTCTTATATGTGATTCTCAAACTTCGTCCAAACTCGAGTTTAGCATGCCTAGAAAACACCACCCCACAGTTGCTTTCTCTGCATGAATGTAAGCGTTTGTATATATGACTCTGGTACTTCTTTCAAAATACAATTTAGCACACCGAAAAATCAACCGCCGAGAGTTGCTTTCTCTAAGTGACTGTCTGTTTTCGAACTTCTTCCAAATTATATTTTAGCATGCCTACAAAACACCACCCCATAGTTGCTTTCTCTGCATCAATATAAGCGTTCATATATATGCCTCTCTCACTTCATCTAAATTAGAGTTTAGCAGGCCTACAAACAACACCCCGTGAGTTGCTTTCTCTAGGTGACTGTAAACTTTCCTATATAAGAATCTCCAACTTCTTTCAAACTACACCATGCCAACAAAACACCACACCGTGGTTGCTTTCTCTGAGTGAACATAAGTGTTCCCATATATGACTCACACTCTGTTTCCCAAATAGAATTTAGCAGATCTACAAACCAGCCCAAGATGGTTCCTTTCTCTAAGTGACTGTAATTTTCCCCAGATATGACTCTCGCACTTCCTCCAAACTACAGATTAACATGCATACATCGCCACCCCACAGTTGCGTTCTCTGCGTGAATGTAACGGTTCATATATATGACTCTCTTACTTCTTCCCAACTACAGTTATTATGCCTTCAAACCATCACGATGTTTCTTTCTCTGAGTGAATGAATGCAAGCGTTCTCACATTTCATCCAAGTTAGAGTTTAGCAGGCCTACCAATAAACTTCCGAGAGTTGTTTTCTCTGTGTCACTGTAATCTTTCCTATATAAGACTCTCGAACTTCTTCCAAACCACAGTTTAGCATGCCAACAAAATACGACCCCAGAGTTGCTTTCTCTGCCTGAATGTAAGCGTTCATATACATGCCTCTCGTACTTCCTCCAAAATACAGTTTAGAATGCCTACAAACCACCACCCAAACGTTGCGTTCTCTGAATGAATGAAAGCATTCCCATGTTTGACTCTCACAATTGATGCAAAGTAGAGTTTAGCAGGCCAAGAAAGGCTCTCCCGAGAGTTGCTTTCTCTAGGTGACTGTAAGCTTTCCTAAATAAGACTCTCCAACTTCTTCCAAACTACAGGTTAACATGCCCACAAAACATCACCCCATGGTTTTTTCTTTGCATGAATGTAAGCATTAGTATATATGACTCTGGTACTTCTTTCAAAATACAATTTAGCAGACCTAAAAATCACCCACCAAGAGTTGCTTTCTCTAAGTGACTGTTCAGGTTTAGAACTTCTTCCAAACTATAGCATGCTTACAAAACACCACCCCGTAGTTGCTTTCTCTGTGTGAATGTAAGCGTTCCCAAATATCATTCTCGTACTTCTTCCAAACTATTTAGTATGCCTACAAAAACCACCCCAGTGTTGTTTCTCTGAGGGAATGTAAGCGGTCCCATGTTTGACTCTCACACTTCATCCAAATTAGAGTTTAGCATGTGTACAAAAAAATCTCCCGAGAGTTGCTTTCCCTAGGTGACGGTAATCTTTCCTGTATAAGGTTCTCCAACTTCTTCCAAACTGCAGTTTAGCATGCCTACAAAACCTGACGCCATAAGTGCTTTCTCTGCGTGAATGTAAGTGTTCCTATATAGGACTCTCGTACTTCTTCCAAACTACAGTTTAGTATGCCCTACAAACCACCACCCAAACGTTGTTTTCTCTGAGTGAATGTAAGCGTTCCCATATATGACTCTCACACTTCAACCAAAATAACTCTATTTCAACCAAAATAACTCTACATTCCACACCCAGAGAGTTGCTTTCTCTACGTGACTGTAAACTTTCCTATATATGACTCTCAAACTTCGTCCAAACTAGAGTTTTGCAAGCCTACAAAACACCACCCCATAGTTGCATTCGGTGCCGGAATGTAAGTGGTTCTACATGTGATTCTCTTGCTTCTTCCAAATTACAGGTTAGTATGCCTAGGAACCACAACCACAACGTTGCTTTCACTGAGTTCCCATATATTATTCTAACACTTCATTGAAAATAGAGTTTAGCAGGCCTACGAAACACCCCCGAGAGTTGCTTTCTCTAAGTGACTGTAAGCTTCCCAGATATGGCTCTCGAACTTCCTCCAAACTATATTTTAGTAGGCATACAAACATCACTCCATAGTTGCTTTCTCTGCGTGAAGGTAAGCGTTCCTATATACGATTCTCGTACTTCTTCCAAACTAGAGTTGACTATGCCTACAAATCACAATCCCATCGTTGATTTCTCTGAGTGAATGCACGCGGTCCCCAATATGACTCTCCCCCACTTCCAAACTGGAGTTTTGCAGGTGTACAAAACATCCCCCGAGAGTTGGTTTCTATGACTATACCCTTTCCTATATATTACTCCTTAACTTCTTCCAAACTAGAGATTAGCATGGCTACAAAAACGCCACCCCATAATTGCTTTCTCTACGTGATTGTAAGCGTTCCCATATATCATTCTCCTACTTCTTCCAAACTAGAGTTTAGTATGCCTACAAACCACCACGCCGTCGTTGCTTTCTCTGAGGGAATGTAAGCCTTCCCATATATGACTCTCACTCTTAAACCAAAATAGAGTTTAGCAGGCCTACATTCCACACCCAGAGATTTGCTTTCTCTAAGTGACTCTAAGCTTTCTTATATGTGATTCTCAAACTTCGTCCAAACTAGAGTTTAGCATGCCTATAAAACACCACCCCATAGTTACTTTCAGTGCGTCAAAATGTATGTGCTCCTATATGTGATTCTCGTGCTTCTTCCAAACTGCAGTTTAGTAAGCCTACAAACAACCCCATCGTTGCTTTCTCTGAGTGAATGTAAGCGTTCTCATATATGATTCTCACACTTCAACCAAAACAGGGTTTTGCAGGCCTACAAACCACCCGCCAAGACTTGCTTTTTCAAAGTGGCTGTTACCTTTCCTATATAGGACTCTGGAACTTCTCCCAAGCTAGACTTTAACATGTCTACCTGACACTACTCCGTAGTTACTCTCGCTGTGTGAATGTAAGCGTTCCTATATATGAGTCTTGTACCTCTTCTTAACTAGCATCTGGCATGCCAAAATAACACTCCTCCATAGTTGCTTTCTTTGAGTCAATGTAAACATTCCTATATATGTCTCTCGCACTTCTTCCAAACTAGAGTTAAGTCTACAAACCAATCCCCGACAGCTGTTTTCTCTGAACGAATTTAAGCGTTCCTTATATATGACTATGGCACTTCCTCCAAACTAGAGTTTAGCAAGCCTACACTCCACCCCTGTTCGTTGCTTTCTCTAAGTTACTGTAAGCTTTCCTATACATGGCTCTCGAAATTTTCCAAACTAGAGTTAGCATGCCTACTATACACCTACACATAATTGCTTTGTCTGAGTGAATATAAGCCTTCCTATATATGACTGTCGCACTTTTTCCAAATTAGAGTGTAGCCAGCCTGGAAAGCACCCCTTATAGTTGCTTTCATTGAGTGAATGTTAACATTCCTATGTATGACTCTCGCAACTTTTCCAATCTAAGAGTTTAGCAATGCTACAAATCCCCCGCCGAGAGTTCCTATACATAACTGTCCTCTTTTTCCAAGCTAGAGTTTAGGAAGCCTAGAATCCGTCCCCCCGTAGACGCTTTATGTGAACGTAAACGTTCCTATATATG
This sequence comes from Eulemur rufifrons, assembly GCF_041146395.1. Lineage (NCBI taxonomy): Eukaryota > Metazoa > Chordata > Mammalia > Primates > Lemuridae > Eulemur > Eulemur rufifrons. Next base: position 2,508,411 of record NW_027182816.1, read on the forward strand.
ACTCTCGCCTTCCTCCAAACTAGAGCTTAGCAAGCCTACAAACCAACTCCCTATAATTGCTTTCTCTGAATGAATGATATCGTTCCTATATAAGACTCTCGAACTTCTTCCAAACCAGAGTTTAACAAGCCAAAAAAGCACCCCCCATAGATGCTTCCTCTAACTCAAAGCTAATATTCCTATATATGATTCAGCTTCTTCATCCAAACTAGAGTAAGGCAAGCCTACAAATCACACACCAATAGTTGCTTTCTATAAGTAAATGTAAGCGTCCTTATATATGACTATAGCAATTCTTCCAAACTGGAGTTTAGCAAGCCTACAGACCCCAGGACTCCACTCCATAGTACCCTGGGCATTGGCGCCTGCCTGTCATGCAGGACATAGGGGCGGACCCTCATCTCAGACACGGCATTGGTGGATTGTAGGCTTTTTTTAAGTTTTTGAATTGAAGAACTCTGAGAATTGGAATTCGGTTTAGGTTAAGGTTAGGTGTTAGGGACTAGGATTAGGTTTAGGGGTTAGGGTTTTAGGTTAGAATTAAGATTAGGATTACTGTTAGGGTTAGAGAATAGGATTATGTTTAGTGGTTGGGTTTAGGTTTAGGGTGAGAGGCAAGAGTAAGGGTCAGGGATTAGGGTTACTGTTAGGAGTTAGATTCAGGGCTTACTAAGGGTTTGGTTTAGTGATAGGGTTAGGGCTTACGTTTAACGGTGTGTGTTAGGGCACGGGCCCCGTCTAATGTACGGGGCACTGTGGGTGTGGAGAAAGGCTGCGACCCCACTTCATCTTACCCTGGGTGTTGGGCTTCAACTGTCACGCAGGACAAAGGCAGAGGCTCATCAAACGCATGGTTAGGATTAAGGTTTAAGGTTAGGGTCAGAGTTGAGGGTTAGGGTGAGGGTTAACAGTTAGAGTTAGGGTAAGGGGGTTAGGGATAGGGTTAGGGTTAAGGGTCAGGTGTATAGTTCAGGTTTAAGGTTAGCATTAGAGGGTAGGGTTAGTGTAACTGTAGGTCAGTGTTGGGGTTAGATCTCTAGGCATTAGGGTAAAGGTTAGGGTTAGGGTTAAGAGTTAGGGTTAAGTTTAATGGTTAAGGATTGGGATTAGGGTTGAGGGTTAGGGTTAAGGTTATGGGTAATGACTAAGGATCAAAGGTTAGGGTTATTTTTAGGTGTAGGGTTAGGGTAAGGGGTTAGGGTTAGTGTTAGCGTTGTTGGTAGGGTTAAGGTGAGGGTTGGCGTTTCAGAATTAGGGATTAGGTGTTATGGTTATAGCTAGGAGTTAGGGTTAGAATTACACTATAGGGCTTGTTCTCAGGGTGTGATGCATTAACGTTAGGATAAGGGGTTAAAGTTAAGGTTACGGTGAGGTTTACGTGTTAAGGTGAGCAGTAGGATCAGGGTTAGGTGTTATGTTCTGGGTTAGGGTTATGGGTGAGGGGTAGGGTTTAGCCTTAGGGCACGGGTCCTGTATGCACTAGGAGGCGAAGTTAGGGGTCTGTGATGGTCGCTGGGAACCCACTCTATCGTACGCAGTGTATGGGCCTCTGGGTTTCATGCAGGACACTGTGGCAGAGCCGGCTTTCATGCATGGCTTAGTAGGATTGTAGGCTTTCAAAACTCTGAGAAAGCAAGAAGTCTGAGAATTAAATTTCGGGTTAGGATTACGGCACGGTTTAGGGATGAAGATTAGTGGTTAGGGTGAGGGCTTAGGGTTAGGGGTTAGGGTTAGGTTTAGGTTTGCTGGTAGGGTGAAGGTTAGGGTTGACGTTTTAGAATTAGGGATGAGGTGTTACGGTTATGACTATGGTTTAGGATTAGAATTACGGGATAGGGCTTCTTCTCAAGGTGTTATGCATTCATGTTAAGTTAAGGGGCTAAGTTAGGGTTACGGGGAGGTTTATGTTTTAAGGTGAGCAATAGGATCAGGGTTAGGTGTTATGTTCAGGGTGAGAGTTATCTGTTAGGGGTAGTGTTTATACTTAGCGTACGGGCCCTGTCTGCACTGGGCGGGGGGCGGGGGTTAGGGGGATGGGATTGTCCCCGGGAACCCACTCTATCGTACGCTGGGTATGGGCTCCTGGGTTTCATGCAGGACACAGTGGCAGAGCCCCCTTTTACTCATGGCATGGGAGGATTGCAGGCTTTCTAAACTCTGAGGAAGCAAGAACTCTGAGAATTAGATTTAGGGGTAGGATTCTGGTAATGTTTAGGGATGAAGATTAGTGTCAGGGTGGGGTCTTGGGTTAGGGGTTGAGGTTAAAGGTTAGTGTTAGGTTTAACAGTTACAGTTAGGTTTACGGTTAAGTCTCTGGGATAGGGTTAAGGTTTGGGTTTAGCGTTTGGCACAGGGATAGGCTTCAGTGTTAGCTTCATGGTTAAAGATTAGGAGTAGGGTTAGTGTGAGGGTTAAGGGTAAGGGTCAAGATTAAGGGTTCAGGTTGGGGTTAGGCTTAGGTTTCGGGTTAGGGGTTAGGGTTAGGCTTAGGGTCAAGGGTTAGGATTAGGGTTAAGTGTTGGGCTTAGGGTTGGGGTTTAGTGTTAAGTTTATCGTTAAGGATTAGGGTTAGGGTCAGGGTTAAATGTTTGAGTGCGGGTAATGGTTAGGGTCAGATTTAAGGTTTATGGATAGGGTTAGTGTTAAGGGTTTACGGGTAGGTTTAGGGTTCAGGGTTAGAGTTAGCATTAGGGCTTAAGGTTAGGATTAGGTGGTAGGTTAGATTTAGGGTTAGATCTAGGCGTTAGAGTAAGGGTTAAGAGATAGGGTTAGGTTTAATGCTTAGGATTAGGGTTAGGGTTTTGGGTTAAAGCAAGTGTTAGGGGTTAGGTTTAAGGATCAAAGGTTAGTGTTATTTTTAGCTGTAGTGTTAGGGTTAGGGATAAGGGATAAGGTTGGCGTGAGGGTTTTCCTTACTGTTAGGGTTAAGGGTCATGCTTAGATTAAAGGTTAAGGTTAGGGTCAGTGTTAAGGGTTAGGGTGAAGGTTAACGGTTACGGTAAAGGTTAAGCGTTAGTGTTAGGGATTAGCGATTAAGGTTTTTGGTAAGTGTTAGGGTTAGGAGTTAGTGTTTTATGAAGGGGTATGGTTAGAATTAGGATTGGGGTTAGTGTTAGGGTTAGGTTTCGGGGTTAGGTTTAGGGTAAAAGGATAGGATTAGGGTTAAGGGTTGGGCTCAGGTTTAGGGTTAAAGTTTAGTGTTAGGGTTAATGTTTAGTGTTATGGTCCAGTTTAAGTGTTAGGGTGAGGGTTAACGGTTAGGATTAGGCTTAGAGGTTGGGGATATAGTGAGGGTTCAGTGTTAGGGTTAGGTTTAGGGTTCAGGGTTAGGGTTAGCTTAGGGGTTATGGTTAGCGTTAGGTTTTAGGTTAGTGTCATGGTTAGGTCTAGTCGTGAGGGTAAGGTTTAGGGTTAGCTTTAAGAGCTAGGGTTAGGTTGAATGGATAGGATTAGGATTAGGGTTAAGGGTTAGGGTAAGGCTTAGGGGTTAGGGTGAAGGGTTAAGGGTTTTTAGTAGGCATAGCGTTGGGGTTAGAAGTAACGGTTACTGTCAGTGTTAGGGTTGTAGGCAGGGTTACGGTTAGAGTTAGCGGTTGAGAATTAGGGTTAGGGATTAGGTGTTACAGTGATGACTAGGAGACAGGGTTAGAATTATGGGATAGGGGTTGTTCTCAGGGAATTGTTTATGCATTAACGTTAGGATAAGAGGTTAAAGTTAGGCTCACGGTGAGGTTTCCGTGTTAAGGGGAGAAATAGGAACAGGGTTAGGTGTTATGTTCAGGGTGAGGGATATCTGTTACAGGTATTGTTTATGCTTAGCGCCCGGGCCCTGTCTGCCTTAAGCGGGGGTGGGGGGAGGTTAGGGGACTGGGATTGTCACCAGGATCCCACTGTATCAGACTCTGGGTATGGGCCCGTGGATTTCATGCAGGACACAGTGGTAGAGCCTCCTTTCACGCATGGCATGGGAGGATTGCAGGCTTTCTAAACTCTAAGAAAGCAAGAAGTCTGAGAATTAGATTTAGGGTTAGGATTCTGGTTAGGGTGAAGGATGAAGTTTAGTGTTAGGGTGAGGGCTTAGGGTTAGGGATTAGGGTTAGCGTTAAAGGTTACTCTTAGGTTTAACGGTTACAGTTCGGTTTAGGGTTGAGGTTTACGGTTAGGGTTAAGATGAGGGGTTAGGGTTTGGTATAGGGTTAGGGTTAGGTACAGGGTTAGGGTTAAGTGTTAGGTTTAGGGTTGAAGATTAGGATTAGGGTTAGGATTAAAGGTTAGCGTGAGAGTTAACGGTTAGGGTTAAGGTTAAGGGTTAGGGTTAGGGTTTAGGTTTAGGGTTAAGGGTTAGGGTTAGTTTTAGGGTTCGAGTTATGTGTTAGGGTTTGTGTTAGAGGTTAGGGTTAGGTTTACTGTCCACGGTTAGGGTTACGTTTAGGGGTTAGCATTAGGGTTAAGGTTTAGGTATAGGGTAAGGGTCTAGAGTTAGTGTTCGGCTTTAGGCTCGGGGCTTAAGTTCAGGGTCAGGGTTAGGGTTGGTGGTAGGGCTTAGATTTATCAGTCAGTTTAGGGGCACAGGACCTGGTTAATCTACGGTGAGAGGGGTGCGGTCGGAGTCATCACGAAAGCACAACATCATTCCCTGGGCCCTGGGACAAGACCTACATGCAGGACTCAGGCGGAGCCTCATCTCACACATGGCATGGCTGTATTGTAGGCTTGCTTCACTCGGGAATGGAAGTAGTGTGAGAATTAGGGTTAGGGTTGGGGTTAGGGGTTTCGAGTTAGGGGTTAGATTTGGAGTCAGAGTTAGGTGCTAGGGATTAGTGGTTAGGGTTAGAGTTAGTGTTACGGGTTAGGTGTTAAGTCTGGTTTAGGGGGCCAGGGTAAGGTTTAGGTTTGGCGTTAGCGTTAGGGTTAGGCGTTAGGATAAAGGGATAGGGTTAGGGTTAGGTTTAGCTTTAGGGTTAGGGTTCAGGTTTAGGGTTAGGGTCAGGGTTAAGGGTTAGGGTGAGGTTTAACAGTTAGGGTTAGGGTTAGGGGGTTAGGGATAGGTTTAGGGTTAAGGGTCAGGTGTATGGTTCAGGTTTAATGTTAGCGTTAGGGGCTTAGGGTTAGTCTTAACTGTAGGTCAGCGTTGGGGTTAGATCTCTAGGCATTAGGGTAAAGGTCAGGGTTAGGGTTAAGAGTTAGGGTTATGTTTAATGGTTAGGATTGGGATTAGGGTTAAGAGTTAGGGTTAAGGTTAGGGGTTATGACTAAGGATCAACGGTTAGGGTTATTTTTAGGCGTAGGGTTAGCGTAAGGGGTTAGGGTTAGTGTTAGTGTTGTTGGTAGGGTTAAGGTTAGGGTTGGCGTTTCAGAATTAGGGATTAGGTGTTATGGTTATGGCTAGGAGTTAGGGTTAGATTTACGGTATAGGTCTTGTTCTCAGGGTGTCGTGCATTAACGTTAAGATAAGGGGTTAAAGTTAGGGTTACGGTGAGCTTTACCTGTTAAGGTGAGCAGTAGGATCAGGGTTAGGTGTTATGTTCTGGGTTAGGGTTATGGGTGAGGGGTAGGGTTTATCCTTAGGGCACAGGCCCTGTATGCACTAGGAGGCGAAGTTAGGGGTCTGTGATGGTCGCTGGGAACCCACTCTATCGTACGCAGTGTATGGGCCTCTGGGTTTCATGCAGGACACTGTGGCAGAGCCGGCTTTCATGCATGGCTTAGTAGGATTGTAGGCTTTCAAAACTCTGAGAAAGCAAGAAGTCTGAGAATTAGATTTCGGGTTAGGATTACAGCACGGTTTAGGGATGAAGATTAGTGGTTAGGGTGAGGGCTTAGGGTTAGGGGTTAGGGTTAGGGTTAGGGTTGTTGGTAGGGTGAAGGTTAGGGTTGACGTTTTAGAATTAGGGATGAGGTGTTACGGTTATGACTATGGTTTAGGATTAGAATTACGGGATAGGGCTTCTTCTCAAGGTGTTATGCATTCACGTTAAGTTAAGGGGCTAAGTTAGGGTTACGGGGAGGTTTATGTTTTAAGGTGAGCAATAGCATCAGGGTTAGGTGTTATGTTCAGGGTGAGGGTTATCAGTTAGGGGTAGTGTTTATACTTAGCGTACGGGCCCTGTCTGCACTGGGCGGGGAGCGGGGGTTAGGGGGATGGGATTGTCCCCGGGAACCCACTCTATCGTACGCTGGGTATGGGCTCCTGGGTTTCATGCAGGACACAGTGGCAGAGCCCCCTTTTACTCATGGCATGGGAAGATTGTAGGCTTTCTAAACTCTGAGAAAGCAAGAACTCTGAGAATTAGATTTAGGGGTAGGATTCTGGTAATGTTTAGGGATGAAGATTAGTGTCAGGGTGGGGTCTTGGGTTAGGGGTTGGGGTTAAAGGTTAGTGTTAGGTTTAACAGTTACAGTTAGGTTTACGGTTAAGTCTCAGGGTTAGGGTTAAGGTTTGGGTTTAGTGTTTGTCACAGGGGTAGGCTTCAGTGTTAGCTTCATGGTTAAAGATTAGGAGTAGGGTTAGTGTGAGGGTTAAGGGTAAGGGTCAAGATTAAGGGTTCAGGTTGGGGTTTGGCTTAGTTTTCGGGTTAGGGGTTAGGGTTAGGCTTAGGGTCTAGGGTTAGGATTAGGGTTAAGTGTTGGGCTTAGGGTTGGGGTTTAGTGTTAAGTTTATCGTTAAGGATTAGGGTTAGGGTCAGGGTTAAATGTTTGGGTGCGGGTAATGGTTAGGGTCAGGGTTAAGGTTTAAGGATAGGGTTAGTGTTAAGGGTTTACAGGTAGGTTTAGGGTTCAGGGTTAGAGTTAGCATTAGGGCTTAAGGTTAGGATTAGGTGGTAGGTTAGATTTAGGGTTAGATCTAGGCGTTAGAGTAAGGGTTAAGAGATAGGGTTAGGTTTAATGCTTAGGATTAGGGTTAGGGTTTGGGGTTAAGGCAAGTGTTAGGGGTTAGGTTTAAGGATCAAAGGTTAGTGTTATTTTTAGCTGTAGTGTTAGGGTTAGGGATAAGGGATAATGTTGGCGTAAGGGTTTTTCTTACTGTTAGGGTTAAGGGTGAGGCTTAGATTAAAGGTTAAGGTTAGGGTCAGCGTTAAGGGTTAGGGTGAGGGTTAACGGTTACGGTAAAGGTTAAGCGTTAGTGTTAGGGATTAGCGATTAGGGTTTTTGGTAAGTGTTAGGGTTAGGAGTTAGTGTTTTATGAAGGGGTATGGTTAGAATTAGGATTGGGGTTAGTGTTAGGGTTGGGTTTCGGGGTTAGGTTTAGGGTAAAAGGATAGGATTAGGGTTAAGGGTTGGGCTCAGGTTTAGGGTTAAAGTTTAGTGTTAGGGTTAATGTTTAGTGTTATGGTCCAGTTTAAGTGTTAGGGTGAGTGTTAACGGTTAGGATTAGGCTTAGAGGTTGGGGATATAGTGAGGGTTCAGTGTTAGGGTTAGGTTTAGGGTTCAGGGTTAAGGTTAGCTGTAGGGGTTATGGTTAGGGTTAGGTGTTAGGTTAGTGTCAGGGTTAGGTCTAGTCGTGAGGGTAAGGTTTAGGTTTAGCTTTAAGAGCTAGGGTTAGGTTGAATGGATAGGATTAGGATTAGGGTTAAGGGTTAGGGTAAGGCTTAGGGGTTAGGGTGAAGGGTTAAGGGTTTTTGTTAGGCATAGCGTTGGGGTTAGAAGTACGGGTTACTGTCAGTGTTAGGGTTGTAGGCAGGGTTACGGTTAGAGTTAGCGGTTTAGAATTAGGGTTAGGGATTAGGTGTTACAGTGATGACTAGGAGATAGGGTTAGAATTATGGGATAGGGGTTGTTCTCAGGGAATGGGTTATGCACTAACGTTAGGATAAGTGGTTAAAGTTAGGCTCACGGTGAGGTTTCCGTGTTAAGGGGAGAAATAGGAACAGGGTTAGGTGTTATGTTCAGGGTGAGGGATATCTGTTACAGGTATTGTTTATGCTTAGCGCACGGGCCCTGTCTGCCTTAAGCGGGGGTGGGGGGAGGTTAGGGGGCTGGGATTGTCACCAGGATCCCACTGTATCGTACTCTGGGTATGGGCCCGTGGGTTTGATGCAGGACACAGTGGTAGAGCCTCCTTTCACGCATGGCATGGGAGGATTGCAGGCTTTCTAAACTCTAAGAAAGCAAGAAGTCTGAGAATTAGATTTAGGGTTAGGATTATGGTTAGGGTTAAGGATGAAGTTTAGTGTTAGGGTGAGGGCTTAGGGTTAGGGATTAGGGTTAGGGTTAAAAGTTACTCTTAGGTTTAACGGTTACAGTTCGGTTTAGGGTTGAGGTTTACGGTTAGGGTTCAGATGAGGGGTTAGGGTTTGGTATAGGGTTAGGGTTAGGTACAGGGTTAGGGTTAAGTGTTAGGTTTAGGGTTGAAGATTAGGATTAGGGTTAGGATTAAAGGTTAGCGTGAGAGTTAACGGTTAGGTTAAGGTTAAGAGTTAGGGTTAGGGTTTAGGTTTAGGGTTAAGGGTTAGGGTTAGTTTTAGGGTTAGAGTTATGTGTTAGGGTTTGTGTTGGAGGTTAGGGTTAGGTTTACTGTCCACGGTTAGGGTTACGTTTAGGGGTTAGCATTAGGGTTAAGGATTAGGTTTAGGGTAAGGGATTAGAGTTAGTGTTGGGCTTTAGGCTCGGGGCTTAGGTTCAGGGTCAGGGGTTAGGGTTGGTGGTAGGGCTTAGATTTATCGGTCAGTTTTAGGGCACAGGACCTGGTTAATCTACGGTGAGAGGGGTGCGGTCGGAGTCATCACGAAAGCACAACATCATTCCCTGGGCCCTGGGACAAGACCTACATGCAGGACTCAGGCGGAGCCTCATCTCACACATGGCATGGCTGTATTGTAGGCTTGCTTCACTCGGGAATGGAAGTAGTGTGAGAATTAGGGTTAGGGTTGGGGTTAGGGGTTTCGAGTTAGGGGTTAGGTTTGGAGTCAGGGTTAGGTGCTAGGGATTAGTGGTTAGGGTTAGAGTTAGTGTTACGGGTTAGGTGTTAAGTCTGGTTTAGGGGGCCAGGGTAAGGTTTAGGTTTGGAGTTAGCGTTAGGGTTAGGCGTTAGGGTTAAGGGATAGGGTTAGGGTTAAGGGTTAGGCTTAGGGTTAGGGTTCAGGTTTAGGGTTACGGTCAGGGTTAAGGGTTAGGGTGAGGGTTAAGAGTTAGGGTTAGGGTTAGGGGGTTAGGGATAGGATTAGGGTTAAGGGTTAGGTTTATGGTTCAGGTTTAAGGTTAACATTGGGGGTTAGGTTTAGTGTTAACTGTAAGTCAGTGTTAGGGTTAGATCTCTAGGCATTAAGGTAAAGGTTAGGTTTAGGGTTAAGTGTTAGGGTTATGTTTAATGGTTAGGCTTGGGATTAGGGTTAAGGGTTAGGGTTAAGGTTAGGGGTTATGACTAAGGATCAACGGTTAGGGTTATTTTTATGCGTAGGTTTAGGGTAAGGGCTCAGGGTTAGTGTTAGTGTTGTTGGTAGGGTTAAGGTTAGGGTTGGCGTTTCAGAATTAGGGATCAGGTGTTATGGTTATGGCTAGGTGTTAGCGTTAGAATTACAGTATAGTGCTTGTTCTCAGGGTGTCATGCATTAACGTTAATATAAGGTGTTAAAGGTAGGGTTATGGTGAGCTTTACCTCTTAAGGTGAGCAGTAGGATCAGGGTTAGGTGTTATGTTCTGGGTTAGGCTTATGGGTGAGGGGTAGGGTTTATGCTTAGGGCACAGGCCCTGTATGCACTAGGAGGCAAAGATAGGGGCCTGTGATGGTCGTTGGTAACCTACTCTATCATATGCAGTGTATGGGCCTCTGGTTTCCTGCAGGACACTGTCGCAGAGCGGGCTTTCATGCATGGCTTAGTAGGATTGTAGGCTTTCAAAACTCTGAGAAAGCAAGAAGTCTGAGAATTAGATTTAGGGTTAGGATTACGGCACGGTTTAGGGATGAAGATTAGTGTTAGGGTGAGGGCTTAGGGTTAGGGGTTAGGGTTAGGGTTAGGGTTGATGGTAGGTTGAAGTTTAGGGTTGGCACTTTAGAATATGGATGAGGTGTTATGGTTATGGCTAGGGGTTAGGTTTAGAATTATGGGATAGGGCTTCTTCTTTGGGTGCTATGCATTAACGTTAAGATAAGGGGATAAATTAGGGTTATGGTTAGGTTTATGTTTTAAGGTGAGTAACAGGATCAGGGTTAGGTTTTATGTTTGGAATTAGGGTTATCTGTTAGGGATAGTGTTTTTGCTTAGCGCACGGGCCCTGTCTTCACCGGGGGGGGGGTGGTTAGGGACTAGGATTGCCACTGGGAACCCGCTCTATCATGCACTAGTTATGGGCCCCCGGGTTTCTTGCAGGACACAGTGGCAGAGCCTCCTTTTACTCATGACATGGGAGAATTGTAGGCTTTCTAAACTCTGAGAAAGCAAGAAGTCTGAGAATTAGATTTAGGGTAGGTTTATGGTAATGTTTAGGGATGAAGGTTAGTGTTAGGGTGCGTTCTTAAGGTCAGTGGTTAGGGTTAAAGGTTAGTGTTAGGTTTAACAGTTACAGTCAGGTTTATGGTTATGTTTTAGGGTTAGGGTTAAGGTTAAGGTTTAGCGTTTGGTACTGTGTTAGGCTTAAGTTTTAGCTTTAGGGTTAAAGATTAGGATTAGGGTTAGGGTTAAGGGCTAGTGTGAGGGTTAATGGTAAGGATCAAGACTAAGGGCTAGGGTTTTTGTTAGTGTTAGGAATAAGTTTTTGTGTAGGCTTTAGGGTTAGCGTTAAGTGTTATGGTTAGGGTTAGGTTTAGGGTTCATGGTTAGTGTTATGTTTAGGGGTTAGTGTTAGAGTTAGGGCTTAGGTTTAGGGTAAGGTTTTAGAGTTCGTGTTCAGCGTTACGGTCGGAGCTTATGTTTACGGTTAGGGGTTAGTGTTAGTGTTAGGGCTGAGATTTAGCTGTTAGTTTAAGGGCACAGGACCTGTTTTATCTACGGTGAGAAGGGTGCTGTCGGAGTCTCCACGAAAGCACAAAATCGTTCCCTGATCCTTGGGAAAAGACCTACATGCAGGACTCAGGTGGAGCCTCATCTCACGCATAGTATAGCTGTATTGTAGGCTTGCTTCACTCTGAGAATGGAAGTAGTGTGAGAATCAGGGTTAGGGTTTGGCTTAGGGGTTTGGAGTTTGGGATTATGGTTAGAGTCAGGGTTAGGTCCTAGGGATTAGGAGTTAGGGTTAGTGTTAGGGATAGGTGTTAGTTGTTGGGTTTGGGTTAGGGTGCTAGGGTTAGGTTTAGGGTTGGGGTTAATATTAGGGTTAGCGTTTAGGGTTAAAGGATAGGATTATGGTTAAGGGTTTGGCTTAGGGTTAGGGTTAAGGGTTAGTGTTAAGGTTTAGGGTTAAGGTCAGGGTTACGTGTTAGGGTGAGGGTTAACAGTTAGGGTTATGGTTAGGGTCTTAGGGGTAGGGTTAGGGTTAGAGTTAGGGGTTAGGATTAAGGGTGAAGTGTTAGGGTTATTTTTAGGCATAGTTTTAAAGTTAGGGGCTAGGGTAATGTTTGGTTTGATGATAGGTTTAAGGTTAGGGTTAGCGGTTTAGAATTCACATTAGGGATTAGGTGTTATGGTTATGGCTTGGAGTTAGGGTTAGAATTCAGAGATAGGAGTTGTTCTCAGGGTAAGTGTTATGCATTAACGTTATGATAAGGGGTTAAATTTAGGGTTATGGTGAGATTTACATTTTAAGGTGAGCAATGGGATCAGGGTCAGGTGTTATGTTCAGGGTTATGGTTAGGGGTGAGGGGTAGGGTTTATGCTTACGACTCGGGCCCTGTCTGCACTAGGCAGGGGGGGAGGGGTTTGGGGTTGCGATTGTCGTCGGGAACCCACTCTAGTGTATGCTGAGTATGGGCACTGGGGTTTCCGGCAGGACACAGTGGTAGAGCCTCCTTTTATTCATGGCATGGGAGGATTGTAGGCTTTCTAACGCTGAGAAAGCAAGAAGTCTGATAATTAGATTTAGGGTTAGGATTATAGTTAGGGTTAGGAATGAGGTTAGTGCTAGGGTGAGGGATTAGGGCTACGGATTATGGGTAGAGTAAAGGTTAAATGTTAGAGTTAGGTTTAACGGTTACAGTTAGGTTTAGGGTTACGTTTTAGGGTGAGGGTTATGGTTAGGGTTTAGGGTTTGGTACAGGGTTAGGGTTAAGTGTTAGGTTTAGGGTTAAAGATTAGAATTCGGATTAGGGTTGACGGTTAGTGTGAGTGTTAATGGTTAGGTTTGTGTTTAAGGGTTAGGGTTAGGGTTTAGGGCTAGTGTTAAGCGTTCGTGTTAGATTTAGGGTTAGAGTAAAGTGTTATGGTTAGGGTTATGGGTTAGCATTAGGGTTAAAGGTTAAGGGTTAGGTTTATTTTCAGGCACAGAGTTAGGATTAGGTGTTAGGGTTAGTGTTACCGTTAAGGTTTTTTGTAGGCTTAAGGTTAGGTTTAGCAGTTTAGAATTAGGGTTAGGGATTAGGTGTAATGGTTATGGTAAGGACTTAGGGTTAGAATTATGGCATAGGGGTTGGTCTCAGGGTCAGTTTTATGCTTAAAGTTAGGGTAAGCGGTTAAAGTTAGTGTTACGGTGAGCTTTACATGTTAAGGTGAGCAATAGGATCAGGGTTAGGTTTTATGTTCAGGGTTATGGTTATGGGTTAGGGGCAGTGTTTATGCTTAGGGCACAGGCCCTGTCTTCACTAGGTGGGGGGGGGTTCGGAGGCTGGGATTGTCACCAGGAACCCACTCTATCGTATGCTGGGTATGGGCCTCTGGGTTTCATGCAGGGCACAGTGGCAGAGCCTCCTTTCATGCATGGCATGGGAGGATTGTAGGCTTTCTAAACTCTGAGAAAGCAAGAAGTCTGAGAATTAGATTTAGGGTTAGGATTACGGTTAGGGTTAGGGATGAAGTTTAGTGTTAGGGAGAGGGCTTAGTGTTAGGGATTAGGGTTTGGTACAGGGTTAGGGTTAAGTGTTCAGCTTAGGGGTACAGATTAGGATTAGTGTTAGGTTTAAGGGTTAGCTGAGGGTTAACGGTTAGGGTTAAGGTGAAGGGTTAGGGTTAGGGTTTAGGGTTAGGATTAGGGGTTCGTGTTAGGTTTAGGGTTACACTTAAGTGTTAGGGTTTAGGTTCAGGTTTAGGGTTCATGGTTAGGGTTATGTTTAGGGGTTAGGTTTAGGGGTTAGGTTTGGTGTAAGGGTATAGTGTTAGTGAAGGGAGTTTGGGTCAGGGTTTCTGTTTAGGGTAGGGATTAGTGTTAGTGTTAGGACTTAGATTTAGCGATTAGTTTAAGGTCAGAGGACCTGTTTAATCTATGGTGAGAAGGGTGTGGAATGGGTCGCTGAGACACCACAGCATTGTACCCTGGGCCTTGGGCTCAGACCTACATGCAGGAATCAGGGGGAGCCTGTTCTCATGCATGGCATGGTTGTATTATAGGCTTGGTTAACTCTTAGAATGGAAGTGTGAGAATTAGGGTTATGGTTAGGGTTAGGGATTTGGGTTTAGGAGAGAGTGTTCAAATGAGGGTTAGGGGTTAGGCATTAGGGGTTAGGGTTAGTGTTAGGGTTAGGGGTTGGGGTGAGGGTTGGGTTAGGGGCTAGGGTTAGGTTTAGGGTTGGGGTTAGTGTTAGCATTCGAGTTAGGGATTAGAGTTAGGGTTAAGGGATAGGATTAGGGTTAAGAGTTTGGCTTAGGGTTCAGGTTAAGGGTTAGGGTTATGGTTAAAGATTAGTGTTAGTTTAAACAGTTACAGTTAGGTTTAGGGTTAAATTTTAGGGTGAGGGCTTTTTAAACTCTGAGAGAGGAAGACGTCTGAGATTAAGATTTAGGGTTAGGATTATGGTTAGGATTAGGGATGACGATTAGTGTTAGGGTGAGGGCTTAGGGTTAAGGGTTAGGGTTAGAGTTAGGGTTAAGGTTAGTGTTAGTTTTAACGGTTAAAGTTAGGTTTAGGGTTAAGGTTTATTGTCAGGGTTAAGGTCAGGGGTTAGGGTTTCGTACAGGGTAAGAGTTAAGTGTTAGGTTTAGGGTTAAAGATTAGCATTATGGTTAGTGTTAAAGGTTAGTGTGAGGGTAAAAGTTTAGGGTTAAGTTTAAGGGCTAGGGTTAGGGGTTAGTGTTAGGGTTAAGGGGTCTTGTTAGGTTTAGAGTTACAGTTAAGTGTTATGGTTAGTGTTAGGGGTTACGGTTAGGCTTAGGGTTCATGGTTAGTGTAACATTTAGGGGTTAGGGCTAGGGTTAAATGATAGTGTTAGAGTTAAGGCTTAGGCTTTGGGTAAAAGGTTTAGGGATAGGTTTACGGGTTAGGGTTAGTGTCAGGGTTAAATGTTAGGGTGAGAGTTAACAGTTATGGTTAGGGTTATTGGTTAGGGGTTGTGTTTATGCTTAGGGCACGTGCCTTGTCTGCACTAGGCGGAGAGGTTAGGGGGCTAGCATATTCGCCGGGAAATCACTCTATCGTATGCTGGGTATTGGCCCCTGGGTTTCATGCTGGACACAGTGGCAGGGCCTCCTTTCACACATGGCATGGGAGGATTATAGGCTTTCTAAACTCTGAGAAAGTAAAAGTCTGAGAATTAGATTTAGGGTTAGGATTATGGTTAGAATTAGGGATGAAGTTTAGTGTTAAGGTGATGCCTTAGGGTTAGGGGTTAGGTTTAGGGTCAGAGTTAAAGGTTAGTGTTAGGTTTAACAGTTACAGTTAGGTTTAGCGTTAAGGTTTAGTGTTAGGGTTCAGTTTAGGGGATAGGTTTTGGTACAGGTTAAGGTTTAAGTGTTAAGTTTAGAGTTAAAGATTACAATTAGGGTTAGGTTTAAAGGTAAGTGTGAGGATTAACGGTTAGGGTTAAGCATGAGGGTTTGGGATTAGGTTTAGTGTTAAGGGTTTATGTTAGTTTAGGGTTAGAGTTAAGTGTTCTGGTTAGGGTTAGGGGTTAGGGTTAGATATAGGGTGCATGCTTAGGGTTACGTTTAGGGGTTAGGGTTACGGGTTAGGTTTAGGGTGAGTGTTTGGTGTTAGTGTTGGGCATTAGGATAAGGGCTTAGGTTTAGGGTTAGCGTTTAGGTTTAGTGTTAGGGCTTAGATTTAGCGGTTAGTTTAAGGGCACAGGACCTGTTTAATCTATGGTGAGAAGGGTGCAGAATTGGTCCCCTTGACACCACACCATCGTACCTGGGCCTTGGGCCCAGACCTACATGCAGGACTCAGGCGGAGACTCTTCTCACTCATGGCATGGCTCTATTGTAGGCTTGGTGAACTCTGAAAATGGAGGAAATGTGAGAATTAGGGTTATGGTTATGGTTAATAGTTTGGGGTTAGGGGTTAGGGTTCGAGTGTGGTTCAGGGGTTATAAATTAGGAGTTAGTGTTAGTGTTATGGTTAGGGGTTAGGGGTTAGTGTTGGTTTAGGGGCTAGGGTTAGATTCAGAGTTAGGGTTAGTGTTAGGGTTAGGGTTAGGGATTATGGTTAGGGTTAGGAATTAGGGTTAGGGTTAGGCTTAAGGGATAGGATTAGGGTAAAGGGTTAAGGCTTAGGGTTAGCATTAGGGATTAGGGTTAGGGTTAAGTGTTAGGGTTTTGGTCTGATTTAAGGGTTAGGGTGAGCGTTAACAGTTAGGGTTAAGGTTAATTGTTAGGTTTGGGGGTTAGGCTTACGGATTGGTATTAGGGTTAGGGTATAAGGGTGAGACTTAAGTCTTATGGTTAGGGACAGGGATTTGGTTAGGGATAAGGGTTAGGAGTTAGGGTTACTTTTAGGCATAGGGTAGGATTAGGGGTGAGGGTTAGGGTTAGGGTTAGTGTTAGGGTTGTTGGTAGTGTTAAGGTTAGGGTTAGCAGTTTAGAATTAGGGTTAGGGATTAGGTTTTATGTTTATGACTAAGATTTAGGGTTAGAATTATGGGATAGGCGTTGTTCTCAGTGTAAGTGTTATGCATTAACTTTAGGAGATGCGGTTAAAGTTAGGGTTACAGTGTGGTCTACATGATAAGGTGAGCAGTAGGATCAGGGTTAGGTATTACGTTCAAGGTTAGGGTTATATGTTAGGCGTACTTTTTATGCTTAGGGCACGGGCCCTGTCTGCACTAGGCGGGAGGATTAGGGGTCTAGGATTGTGGCCGAGAACTTTCTCTATCGTACACTGGGTATGGGTCCCTGGGTTTCATGCAGGACACAGTGGCAGAGCCTCTTTTCACGCATGGCATGGGAGGATTGTAGGCTTTCTAAACTCTGAGAAAGCAAGAAGTCTGAGAATTAGATTTAGGGATAGGATTATGGTTAGTGTTAAGGATAAAGTTTAGCATTAGGGTGAGGGCTTAGGGTTAGGGGGTAGAGTTACAGTCAGGGTTAAAGGTTAGTGTTAGGTTTAATGGTTACAGTTAGCTTTAGGGTCAAGTGTTAGGGTTAAGGTTAAGGTTAGGGGTTAGGTTTTGGTACAGGGTAAGGGTTAACTGTTAGGTTTAGGGTTAAAGATTACGATTAGGGTTAGGTTTAAGGGTTAGTGTGAGAGTTAACGGTTAGGGTTAAGGTTAAGTGTTAGGGTTAGTGGTTAAGTTTAGGTTTAAGTGTTCGTGTTAGGTTTAGGGTTAGAGTTAAGTGTTATGGTTAGGGTTTGGGGTTAGGGTTAGGTTTAGGGTTCATCGTTAGGGTTACGTTTAGGCATTAGGGTTATGGGTAAGGATTAGGGTAAGGGTTTAATGTTAGTGTTGGGCGTTAGGGTCAGGGCTTAAGTTTAGGGTTAAGGGTTAGTGTTAGAGTTAGCCTTAGGGCTTAGATTTAGAGGTTATTTTAAGGGCACAGGACCTGTGTAATCTATGGTGAGAAGTGTGCAGAATGGGTCATCGCCACACCACACCATCGTACCCGAGGCCTTGGGCCCAGACCTACATGCAGGTCTCAGGCTGAGCCTCTTCTCACGCATGGCATGGTTTTATTGTAGGCTTGGCTAACTCTGAGAATGGAGGAAGTGTGAGAATTATGGTTATGATTAGGGTTAGGTGTTTGGGGTTAGGGGTTAGTGTTCGCGTGAGGGTTAGGTGTTAGGGATTAGGGGTTAGGGTTAATGTTAGCATTAGGGGTTAACGGTTAGGGTTGGGTTAGGGACTAGGGATAGATTTAGCGTTGGGGTTAGGGTTAGGGTTAGGGGTTAGGGTTTAGGGTTAAGGGATAGGATTAGGGTTAAGGGTTAAGGCTTAGGGTTAGCATTAAGGGATAGGGTTAGGGTTAAGGGTTAGGGTTATGGTCCGAGTTAAGGGTTAGGGTGAGGGTTAACAGTTAGGGTTAGGGTTATAAGTTAGGGATAGTGTTAGGTTTAAGGTCTAGGGTTAGGGTTAGAGGTAGCTTTACTGCTAAGATTAGGTCTCGGCATTAAGGTAAGGGTTAGTGTTAGGGTTAAGGGTTAGGGTTAGGTTTAATTGTTAGGATTAGGATCAGAATTAAGGGTTAGGCTTAGGGTTAGGGGATAGGGTTAGGGTTTAGGGTAAACTTTTAAGGTTATGTTTAGGGATAAGGTTAGGGTTAGCGTTTAAGGTTAGGGTTAGTATTAGGGTTGTTTGTAGGGTTAAGGTAATGTTTAGTGGTTAGAATTAGGGTTAGGGATTAGGGGTTACTGTTATGGCTAGGAGTTAGGGTTAGAATTAAGTGATAGGGGTTGTTCTTAGCATAAGTGTTATGCATTAATGTTAGGATAAGTGGTTAAAGTTAGGTTTACGGTGAGGTTTATGTGTTAAGGTGAGCAATAGGATCAGGGTTAGAATTATGAGTGAGGGGTAGGGTTTTGCTTAGGGTATGGGCCCTGTCTTCCCTAGGAGTGGGACTGAGGGGGATGCGATTGTCACCAGAAACCCACTCTATCGTATGCAGGGTATGGGCCCATGGGTTTCTTGTAGGACACTCTGGCAGAGCCTGATTTCACGCATGGTAAAGGAGGATTGTAAGCTTTCAAATCTCTAAGAAAGTAAGAAGTCTGAGAATTAGATTTAAGGTTAGGATTATCGTTATGGTTAGGGATGAAGTTTAATCTTAGGGTGAGGGCTTCGGGTAAGGGGATACGGTTAGTTTTAGGGTTAAAAGTTACTGTTAGGTTTAACAGTTACAGTTAGACTTAGGGTTTAGGTTTAGGGTTAGGGTTAAGCTTAGGGGTTATGGTTTGGTACAGGGTTAGGGTTAAGTGTTAGGGTTAGGGTTAAAGATCATGACAAGGGTTAGAGTTAAGGGTTAGTTTGAGTGTTAACAGTTAGGGTTAAGGATAACTTTTAGGGTTAGGGGTTAGGATTAGTGTTAGGGCTGAGATTTAGCGGTTAGTTTAAGGGCACAGGACCTGTTTAATCTATGGTGAGAGTGGTGCACAGGGTCGCTGCGACACAACACCACCGTACGCTGGGCCTTGGGCCAAGACCTACATACAGGACTCAGGTGGAGCCTCTTCTCACGCATGACATGGCCGTATTGTAGGCTTGGTTAACTCTGAGAATGGAAGAAGTGTCAGAAATCGGGTTAGGGCTGGCTGTAGGTGTTTTTAACCCCTAACCCTAACACTAACCCCCTAATCCTAACCCTAACACTAACCCCAAGGTTAAATCTAACCTTAACCCCTACGACAACCCTAACCCTAACCCTAACCCCCTCACTGTAGAATAAACAGGTCCTGTGCCCTTAAACTAACCACTAAATCTAAGCCCTAACATCAACCCTAACCTCTGACCCTAAACCTAAGCCCTGAGCCTAAAGCCCAACACTAACTCTAAACTCTTACCCTAAAGCTAATCCCTAACCCTAATGCTAACCTCTAAACGTAACCCTAACTGTGAACCCTAAACCTAACCCTAACCTCGAGCGCTAACCATAGCACTTAACTCTAACCCTAAACCTAACATGAACCCTTAATCCTAACACTAATCCTAACCCTAACTCTTAACTTTAACCCTGACTGTTAACCCTCACACTAACCTTTAAACCTAACCTTAATCGTAATCTTTAACCCTAAACCTAATATTTAACCCTAATCCTGTACCAAACCCTAAACCCTAACCTTAAACCTAACCATAAACCTTAACCCTGAACCTAACTGTAACGGTTAAAACTAAGAGTAACCTGTAACGCTACCCATAACCCCTAACTCTAAGCCTTCACCCTAACACTAACCTTGATCCTTAACCCGAACCCTAACCCTAACCCTAAATCTAATTCTCAGTCTTCTTGCTTTCTTAGAATTTAGAAAACCTACAATCCTCCCATGCCATGCGTGAAAGGAGACTCTTCCACTGTGTCCTGAATGAACCGCTGGGGCCCATGGCCAGAGTACGATAGAGTGGGTTCCTGGTGACAATCCCAGCCCCCTAACCCCCCCCCCCGCGTAATGCAGACAAGGCCCGTGCCCTAAGCATAAACTCTACACCTCACCCAAAACTCTAACCCTGAAAATAACATTTAACCCTGATTCTATTGCTCACCTTAGAATGTAAACCTCACCGTAACCTGAACTTTAACCTCTTATCCTAACGTTAATGCATAACACTTACCCTGAGATTAACCCCTATCCCACAATTCTAACCCTATCTCCTAGTCATAACTGTGACAACTAATCCCTAACCCTAATTCTAAACCACTAACACTAACTGTTACCCTACGTAGTTACTGTTACGGTAACCTACTGTTACCCTAACACTGAACCTAATCCTTACTCCTAACGCCAAAGCTATGGCTAAAAATAATGCTAACCCTTGACCCTTTACCCTAACTCCTAACCCTAATCCTAATCCTAACCACTAAACCCAACCTTAGCTCTTAACCCTAACCCTAAACCTTACCCTGACGCCTAGACCTAACCCTGACACTAACCTAACACCTAACCCTAATCATAACCCCTAAAGCTAACCCTAACCCTGAACCCTAAACCTAACCCTAACACTTAATACTAACTATATCCCTAACCCCTAACCCCAACCCTAACCCTAACTGTTAACCCTCACCCTAACCCTTAAACCGGACCCTAACACTAAATCTTAACCCTAAACCTACGCCCAACCCTTAACCATAATCCTATCCCTTAACCCTAAACCTAACCCCTAACCCTAAACCTAACACTAACCCCAATCCTAATTCTAACCATAGCCCTTAATACATCACTACGCCTAACCCCTAACCCTAACCCTAACCCCTAATGCTAACCCTAACACTGAACCCTAAACCTAACCCTATCCCTAACCCTTAAACATAACTCTATCCCTAACCAATAATCCTAAGCCTAATCTTTAACCCTCACCCTAGAGCTTAACTCAAACCGTAACCCTAAGCCTAAACCCCAACCCTAACACTTAACACAAACCCTAAGCCTTAACACTTAACTCCAATCCTATCCTTTAACCCTAATACTAACCCTGATGCCTAATCCTAACCCTAACACTAACCCCAACCATAAATCTAACCCTAGCCCCTAACGCAAAACTAACCCCTAACCCTAACACTAACCCTAAATCCTAGTCCCTAACCACTAAACCTCACTTGAACCCTAACCCCTAACACCAAACCCTTAACCCTAACCATAACCCTATTTCTCACACTACTTCCATTCTCAGAGTTAACCAAGGCTAAAATACAACCATGCAATGCGTGAGTAGAGTTTCCGCATGAGTCCTGCAAGTAGGTCTGGGCCAAAGGCCCAGGATCCGATATCCGATGGTGTGGTGTCGCATGTAAACATTCTGCACACTCCTCACCATAGATTACACAGGTCCTGTACCCTTAAACTAACCGCCAAATCAAAGCCCAAACACTGACCCTAACCCCTAACCCTAAACCTAAGCCCTCACCCTAATGCCCAACACTAACACTAAATGCTTACCCTAAACCTAACCCCTAAATGTAACCTTAACCATGAACCCTAAACCTAACCCAAACCCCTAACCCTAACCATAACACTTAACTCTAACCCTAAACCTAACATGAACACTTAACTCTAACCCTAACCCATAAACCTAACACTTAACCTTAACCCTAACCGTTAACCCTCACACTAAACCTTAACCCTAACCCTAATCCTAATCTTTAAGCCTAAACCTAGCACTTAACCCTTACCCTGTACCAAAACCTAACCCCTAATCTTAACCCTAAGCTTAAACCTTAAAGCTTAACCCTAAACCTAACTGTAACTGTTAAACCTAACACTAACCTTTAACCCTGACCCTAACTGAAACCCCTAACCCTAAGCCCTCACCATAACAGTAACCTATATTGCTAACCCTAACCCTAATCCTAGCCCTAAATTTAATTCTCAGACTTCTTGCTTTCTCAGAGTTTACAAAGCCTACAATCCTCCCATGCCATGTGTAGAAGGAGGCTCGGCCACTGTGTCCGGCATGAAACCAAGGGGCCCATACCCAGCGTATGATAGAGTGGCTTCCGGCATCTATCCCAGCCCTCTAAGCCCCCTCCTAGAGCAGAGAGGGCTCGTGATATAAGCATAAACACTACCCCTCACCCATAACCCTAACCCTGAACATCACAGCTCACCCTGATACTATTGCTCACCTTAACACATCAACCTCACCATAACTCTAACTTGAACCCGTTATCCTAACGTTAATGCATAAGACTTACCCTAAGAACAACCCCTATCCCTTAATTCTAACCCTAACTCCTAGCCACAATTGTAACACCTAATCCCTAAGGCTAATTCAAAACTGCTAAACATTACCTTATCTCTACAAACTAACCCTAACCCTAACTGCTAACCCTAACCTTACACCTAAAAATAACCGTAACACTTGACACTTAACCCTAACCCTTAACCCTGATCCTAATCCTAACAATTAAACCTAACCCTAACTCTTAAGCCTAACACTAACACGTACCCTAATGCCTAGACCTAACCCTAAGAGTAAACGTAACCCCTAACCCTAACGCTAATCCCTAATGCTAACCCTAACACTGAACCCTAATCCTAAGACTTAAACCTAACTCTATCCTTAACCCATAACCCTAGCCCTAACCGTTAACCCCACACTAACCCTTAACTCGAACTGTAACCCTAACCCTTAAAACTAAACCTAACACTTAACGCTAACCCTAAGCCTTAACGCTTAACCCTTATCCTATCCCTTAACCCTAACCCTAACCCCTAACGCTAACCCTAACCCCACTCTAAATCTAACCCTAGCCCCTAACCCAACCCTAACCCCTAAGCCCTAACCCTAGCACTAAACCCAACACCTACTCCCTCACCCCTAATCCTCACTCGAAGCTTAAGCCCTAACCCTAAGCCCTCTCCCTGACTAATCTTCATCCCTAACCCTAACCATAATCCTAACCCTAAATCTAATTCTCAGACTTCTTGCTATCTCAGAGTTTTAAAAGCCTACAATTCTCCAAAGCCATGCGTGAAAGCTGGCTCTGCCACAGTGTCCTGCATGAAACCCAGGAGCCCATACACTGCGTACGATAGAGTGGGTTCCCGGGGACAATCACAGCCCCCTAACTCCCCCTGCTAGTGCTGACAGGGCCCATGCCCTAAGCAAAAACCCTGCACCTCACCCATAACCCTAACCCTGAACATAACACCTAACCCTGATGTTATTGTTCACCTTAACACGTAAACCTCACTGTAACCCTAACTTTAACCCCTATCCTAATGTTATTGCATAACACTTACCCTAAGAACAAACCCTATCCCTTAATTCTAAGCCTAACTCCTAGCATAACCGTAACACCTAATCCCTAACCTTAATTCTAAACTGCTAAACATTACCTTCACCCTACAAACAACCCTAACACTAACCCTAACTCTAACCGCTAACCCTAACCCTAACCATTACCCTGATCATAATCCTAACAATTAAACCTAACCCTAATTCTTAACCCTAACACGAACCATTACCATAATGCCTAGACCTAACCCTAACTGTAACCCTAACCCCTAACCCTAACCCTAACCGCTAATGCTAACCCTAACCCCGAACCCTAAACCTAACCCTAACCCTATCCCTTAAACCTATTACTATCCCTAAACCATTACCCTAATCGCAACTGTTAACCCTCACTCTCACCCTTAACTTGGACCGAAACCCTAACCCTTAACCCTAACCTTAACCCTTACTGCTAATCTTAAGCCTTCACCCTTTACCTTAATCCTATCTTGTAAGCCTAACCCTAACGCTGACCCCTAACCCACCTGAACATTAACCCTAAACCTAAATCTAACGCTAGCCCCTTACAAAAACCTAACACCTAACCCCTGACACACTAATCCTAACTTCTAATTCCTAACCACTAAACTTCACTCAAACCTAAACCTCTAACCCCAAACACATAACCCTAACCATAACTCTAATTCTCACACTTCCTTCGTTCTCAGAGTTGACCAAGCCTACAATAGAGCCATGCCACGAGTGAGAAGAGGCTCTGCCTGAGTCCTGCATGTAGGTCTGGGCCCAAGGTACGATGGTGTGGTGTTGAGGCGACCCAGTCTGCACCCTTCCCACCATAGATTAAACAGAGCATGTGCCCTTAAACTAACCACTAAATCTAAGCCCTAATAGTAAACCTAAATCCTAACCCTAAACCTCGGCCCTTATCCTAACGCCCAACAGTAACACTAAACACTCACCCTAAACTTAACCCATAACCCGAACCCCTAAATGTAACCCTAACCATGAACCCTAAACCTAACACTAACCTCTAGCCATAACCATAACACTTAACTCTAAACCTAAACGTTACACGAAGCCTTATTCCTAACCCTAAGCCCAACCGTAACACTTAATCTTGACCCTTACCATTAACCCTCACACTAACCCTTAACCCTAACCCTAATCCTAATCTTTAACCATAAAGCTAACACTGAAGCCTAACCCTGTGCCAAACGATAAAACCAAACCTTAACCCTAACCCTAACCCTGAAACTTAACCGAAAACGTAACTGTAACTGTTAAAAATAACACGAAACTTTAACCCTAACCCCTAACCCTAAGAGCCCACCCTAACACTAATCTTCCTCGCTAAACATTACCATAATCTTACCCCTAAATCTAATTCTCAGACTTCTTGCTATCTCAGAGTTTAGAAAGCTTACAATCCTCCCATGCCATGAGTAAAAGGGGGCTCTGCCACTGTGTCCTGCATGAAACCCAGGAGCCCATACCCAGCGTACGATACAGTGCGTTCCCGGTCACAATCCCATCCCCCTAACCCCCTCTCCCCGCCCAGTGCAGACAGGGCCCGTACGCTAAGTATAAACACTACCCCTAACAGATAACCCTCACCCTGAATATAACACCTGACCCTGATCCTATTGCTCACCTTAAAACATAAACCTCCCCGTAACCTTAACTTATCCCCTTATCTTAACGTTAATGTATAACACCCTGAGAAGAAGCCCCATCCCATAATTCCAATCCTAATCCCCAGCCATAACCATAACACCTCATCCCTAATTCTAAAATGCCAACCCTACCTTCACCCTGCCAACAACCCTAACCCTAACCCTAACCTCTAACCCTAAGCCCTCACCCTATCACTAATCTTCATCACTAAACCGTACCGTAATCCTAACCCTAAATCTAATTCTCAGACTTCTTGCTTTCTCAGAGTTTTGAAAGCCTACAATCCTACTAAGCCATGCATGAAAGCCGGCTCTGCCACAGTGTCCTGCAAGAAACCCAGAGACCCATACACAGCGTACGATAGAGTGGGTTCCCAGCGACCACAACAGACCCCTAACTTCGATTCCTAGGGCATACAGGGCCCATGCCCTAAGCATAAACACTAGCCCTCACCCATAACCCTAACCCAGAACATAACACCTAACCCTGATACTACTGCTCACCTTAACACGTAAACCTCACCGTAACCCTAACTTTAACCCCATATCGTAACGTTAATGCATGACACCCTGAGAACAAGCCCTGTACTGTAATTCTAACCCTAACTCCTAGCCATAACCATAACACCTAATCTCTAATTCTGAAACGCCAACCCTAACCTTAACCATACCAACAACACTAACACTAACCCTAACCCCTTACCCTAACCCTATGCCTAAAAATAACCCTAACCGTTGATCCTTAGTCATAATCCCTAACCTTAACCCTAACCCTTAACCCTAATCCCAATCCTAACAATTAAACATAACCCTAACTCTGAACCCTAACTCTAACCTTTACATTAATGCCTAGAGTTCTAACCCCAACACTGACCTACAGTTACAAGTAACACAAACCCGTAATTATAACCTTAAACCTGAACAATAAACCTAATCCTTAACCCTAACCCCCTAACGATTAACCCTCACCCTAACCCTTAACCCTGATCCTAACCCTAAACCTGAACCCTAACCCTGAACCCTAACCCTAAGCCTAACCCTTAACCCTAACCCTATCCATTAACCTTAACCGCTAACCATAACACTAACCCCAACCCTAAACCTAACCCTGGCCCCCTAACCCAGAATTAACACCGAACCCGTAACACTAACTCTACCCCTAACTACTAGCACCTAACCCTGACTCGAAACTTAACCCCTAACTCGAAACCCCTAACCGCAAACCTAACCCTAATTCTCACACTACTTCCATTCCCAGAGTGAAGCAAGCCTACAATACAGACATGCCATGTGTGAGATGAGGTTCCACCTGAGTTCTGCATGTAAGTTTTGTCCCAAGGCCCAGGGAATGATGTTGTGCTTTCATGGTGACTCTGACCGCACCCCTCTCACCTTAGATTAACCAAGTCCTGTGCCCTTAAACTGACCGGTAAATCTGAGCTCTACCACCAACCCTAACCACTGACCCTGAACCTAAGCCCCGAGCATAAAGCCCAACACTAACACTAAATCCTTACCCTAAACCTAATCCCTAACCCTAATGCTATCCCCTAAACGTAACCCTAACCGTGAACAGTAAACCTAACCCTAACCTCTAACACAAACCCTAACACATAACTCTAACCCTAAAACTTACCCTAACACTTAACCCTAAACCTAAACCCTACCGTAACTCTTAACCTTAACCCTAACCGTTAACTCTCACGCTAACCTTTAATCCTAATACTAATCCTAATCTTCAACCCTAAACCTAACACTTAACCCTAACCCTGTACCAAACACTAACCCCTCATCTTAACCCTAACCGTAAACCTCAACCATAAACCGAACTGTAACCGTTAAACCTAAGAATAACCTTTAATCCTAACCCTAATCCCTAACCCTAAGCCCTCACCCTAACACTAAACTTCATCCTTAACCCTAACCATAATCCTAACCCTAAATCTAATTCTCAGACTTCTTGCTTTCTTAGAGTTTAGAAAGCCTGCAATCCTCCCATGCCATGCGTTAAAGGAGGCTCTACCACTGTGTCCTGTATGAAACCCACGGGCCCATATCCAGGGTACAATACAGTGGGTTCCTGGTGACAATCCCAGCCCCCTAACCTCCCACACCGCCTAATGCAGACAGGGCCCATGCGCTAAGCATAAACAATACCTTTAACAGGTAACCCTAACCCTGGACATAACACCTAACACTGTTCCTATTTCTCCCCTTAACACGTAAACCTCACCGTGAGCCTAACTGTAACCTCTTATCGTAACGTTCATGCATAACCCATTCCCTGAGAACAACCCCTATCCCATAATTCTAACCCTATCTCCTAGTCATAATTGTAAAACCTGATCCCTAACCCTAATTCTAAACCGCTAACCCTAACCGTAACCCTAACTACAACCATAACACTGACAGTAACCCTTACTTCTAACCCCAGCGCTATGCCTAACAAAAGCCCTAACCCTTCACCCTTCACCCTAACCCGTAAGCCTTACCCTAACCCTTAACCCTAATCCTAATCCTAACCATTAAACCTAACCCTAGCTCTTAAAGCTAACCCTAAACCTTACCCTCACGACTAGACCTAACCCTGACACTAACCTAACATCTAACCCTAACCATAACCACTAAAGCTAACCCTAACCCTGAATCCTAAACCTAACCCTAACACTGAACCCTCACTATATCCCCAACCTCTAAGCCTAATCCTAACCGTTAACCCTCACCCTAACACTTAAACTGGACCATAACACTAAACATTAACCCTAACACTAAACTTTAACCCTAAACCTGAGCCCAACCCTTAACCCTAATCCTATCCTTTTACCCTAAAATAACCCCTAAACCTAACCCTAATACTAACCCCAAACCTAACTCTAACCATACCTCTTCATAAAACACTAACTCCTAACCCCTAACCCTAACACTAATCATAAACCCTAATTGCTAACCCTTAACCCTAAGGCTTAAGCTTTACCCTAACCATTAACCCTCACCCTAACCCTTAACACTGACCCTAACATTAACCTTTAACTCTAAGCCTAACCCTTAACCCTAACAGTAAGGGAAACCCTTAACGCTAACCTTATCCCTTAACCCTAAACCTAACACTACGGCTAAAAATAACCCTAACCTTTGATCCTTAAACCTAACCCCTAACACTTACTTTAACGCCAAACCCTAACCCTAATCCTAAGCATTAAACCTAACCCTATCTCTTAATCCTAACCCTAGCCCTTACCCTAACGCCTAGATCTAACCCTAAATCTAACCTACAACCTAATCCTAACCTTAAGCCCTAATGCTAACTCTAACCCTGAACCCTAAACCTACCCGTAACCCTTAACACTAACCCTATCCGTAACCCTTAACCCTGACCCTAACCATTACCCGCACCCAAACATTTAACCCTGACCATAACCCTAATCTTTAACGATAACCCTAACACTAAACCCTAACCCTAAGCCCAACATTTAACCCGAATCCTATCCCTTAACCCTAAGCCTAACCCTAACCCCTAACCCTAAGCCTAACACTGAACCCAACCCTAAACCTAACCCTAGCTCCTATCCCAACCCTAAGACCTAACCTTTAATGCTAACAGTAACCCTAACTACTAATCCCTAACCCCTAACCCTCCCTCTAACCCTAAACCACTAACCCCAAACCCGTAACCCTAAACTTAACCCTAATTCTCACACCTCTTCCATTCTCAGCCTTAAGCAAACCTACAATACAGCCATGCCATTCCTGAGATGAGGCTCTGCCTGTGTCCCACATGTAGGTCTGGGCCAAATACAAAGGGTACGATGGTGTGGTGTCACAGTGACCTGTCTGCACCCTTCTCACCATAGATTAAACAAGTCCTGTGCCCTTATACTAACAGATAAATCTCAGCCCTAACAATAACACTAACCCCTAACCGTAAACATAAGCTCAGACTGTAATGCCGAACACTAACTCTAAAACCTTACCTTAAACCTGACCACTAACCCTAACACTAACCACTAAACATAACCCTAACCATGAATCCTAAACCTAACCCTAACCTCTACCCGTAACCACAACAATTAACTCTAACCCTAAAGGTTACATGAAGCCTTATTCCTAACCCTAACCCCACCCTAACCCATAATATTGACCCTTACCATTAACCATCACACTAAACCTTAACCGTGACTCTAATCCTAATCTTTAACCATAAAGCTAACACTGAAGCCTAACCCTGTGTCAAACACTAGACCCAAACATAAACCCTAACCCTCAAACTGAACCGTAAACCTAACTGTAACTGTTAAAACTAACATTAACCTTTAACCCTAACCCCTAACCCTAAGACGCCACCCTAACACGAATCTTGATCCCTAAACATTACCATAATTCTACCCCTAAATCTAATTCTCAGAGTTCTTGCTTTCTCAGAGTTAAGAAAGCCTACAATCCTCCCATGCCATGAGTAAAAGGGGGCTCTGCCACTGTGTCCTGCATGAAACCCAGGAGCCCATACCCAGCGTATGATAGAGTGGGTTCCCGGGGACAATCCCATCGCCATAATCCCCGCCCACCGCCAAGTGCATACAGGGCCCGTGCCCTAAGTATAATCAATACCCCTAACTGATAACCCTCACCCTGAACATAACACCTAACCCTGATCCTATTGCTCACCTGAAAACATAAATCTCCCCGTAACCCTAACTTATCCCCTTATCTTAACCTTAATGCATAACACCCTGAGAAGAAGCCCTATCCCATAATTCTAATCCTATCACCTGGTCATAACCGTAACACCTCATCCCTATTTCTAAAATGCCAACCCTAGCTTTCACCCTACCAAAAACCCTAACCCTAACCCAAACCCCTAACCCTAAGCCCTCACCCTATCACTAGTCTTCATCCCTAAACCGTACCGTAATCCTAACCCTAAATATAATTCTCAGACTTCTTGCTTTCTCAGAGTTTTGAAAGCCTACAATCCTATTAAGCCATGCATGAAAGCCGGCTCTACCACAGTGTCCTGCATGAAACCCAGAGGCCCATACACTGCGTACGATAGAGTGGGTTCCCAGCGACCATCACAGACCCCTAATTTCGCCTTCTAGTGCATACAGGGCCTGTGACCTAAGCATAAACCCTACCCCTGACCCATAACCCTAACCCAGAACATAACAACTATCCCTGATCCTACTGCTCACCTTAACACGTAAACCTCACCCTAATCCTAACTTTAACCCCTTATCTTAACGATAATGCATGACACCCTGAGAACAAGCCCTATACCGTAATTCTAACCCTAACTCCTAGCCATAACCATAACACCTAATCCCTAATTCTGAAACGCCAACCCTAACCTTAACCCTACCAACAACTCTAACACTAACCCGAAACCCTTACCCTAACCCTACGCCTAAAAATAACCCTAAGCATTGATCCTTAGTCATAACCCCTAAACTTTAACCCTAACCCTTAACGCTAATCCCAATCCTAACCATTAAACATAACCCTAACTCTTAACGCTAACCGTAACCTTTACCCTAATGCCTAGAGATCTAACCCCAACACTGACCTACAGTTAACACTAACCCTCACACCTAATGCTAACTTTAAACCTGAACCATAAACCTAACACTTAACCCTAACCCTATCCCAACCCCCTAACCCTAACCCTAACTGTTAAGCCTCACCCTAACCCTTAACCCTGACTCTAACCCTAAACCTTAACCCTAACCCTGAACCCTAACCCTAAGCCTAACCCTTAACCCTAACCCTATCCCTTAACCCTGACACCTACAGCTAACACTAACCGCAACCCTAAACCTAACCCTGGCCCCCAAACCCACACTTAACACCTAACCCCTAACACTAACCCTAACCCTAACCACTAATCCCTAGCACCTGACCCTGACTCGAAACTAACCCCTAATTCGAAACCCCTAACCCCAACCCTAACCCTAATTCTCACACTACTTCCATTCCCGAGTGAAGCAAGCCTACAATACAGCCATGCAATGTGTGAGATGAGGCTCCGCCTGAGTCCTGCATGTAGATCTTGTCCCAGGGCCCAGGGAATGATGTTGTGCTTTCGTGATGACTCCGACCGCACCCCTCTCACCGTAGATTAACCAGGTCCTGTGCCCCTAAACTGACTGATAAATCTAAGCCCTACCACCAACCCTAAACCTTTACCCTGAACTTAATCCCCGAGCCTAAAGCCCAACACTAACTCTAAACACTTACCCTTAACCTAATCCCTAACCCTAATGCTAACCCCTAAACGTAATCCCAACCATGAACAGTAAACCTAACCCTAACCTCTAACACAAACCCTAACACATAACGCTAACCCTAAAACTAACCCTAACCCTTAACCCTAAACCTAAACCCTAACCCTAACCCTTAACCTTAACCGTTAACTCTCATGCTAACCTTTAATCCTAACCCTAATCCTAATCTTGAACCCTAAACCTAACATTTAACCCTAACCCTGTACCAAACACTAATCCCTCATCTTAACCCTATCCGCAAACCTCAACCCTAAACGAACTGTAACCGTTAAAACTAACAGTAACCTTAAACCCTAACCCTAATCCGTAACCCTAAGCCCTCACCGTAACACTACTCTTCATCCTGAACCCTAACCATAATCCTAACTCTAAATTTAATTCTGAGACTTCTTGCTTTCTTAGAGTTTAGAAAGCCTGCAATCCTCCCATGCCATGTGTGAAAGGAAGCTCTACCAATGTGTCCTGCATGAAACCCACGGGCCCATACCCAGAGTCTGATACAGTGGGTTCCCGGTGACAATGCAAGCCCCCTAAACTCCCCCTGGCTAACGCAGACAGGGCCCGTGCGCTAGGCATAAACACTACCTTTAACAGATAACCCTAACCCTGAACATAACACCTAACCCTGTTCCTATTTCTCCCCTTAACACGTACACCTGACCGTGAGCCTAACTTTAACCTCTCATTCTAATGTTAATGCATAACCTATTCCCCCAGAACATTCCCTATCCCATAATTCTAACCCTATCTCCTAGTGATAACTGTAGCACCTGACCCCTAACCGTAATTCTAAACTGCTAACCCCAACCGTAACCCTACCTACAACCCTAACACTGACAGTAACCCTTACTTCTAACCCCAACGCTATGCCTAACAAAAGCCCTAACCCTTCACCCTTCACCCTAACCCCTAAGCTTTACCCTAACACTTAACCCTAATCCCAATCCTAACCATTAAACATAACCGTGACTCTTAACCCTAACCCTAACCTTTGCCATAATGCCTAGAGATCCAACCCCAACAGGACCTACAGTTAACACTAACCCTAATCCCTAATGCTAACCTTAAACATGAACCATAAACCTAACCCTTAACCCTAACCCTATCCCTAACACCCTAACCCTAACCGTACCTGTTAACCCTCACCCTAACCCTTAACCCTGACCCTAACCCTAAACCTTAACTCTAAACCTGAATCCTAACCCTAAGCCTAACCCTTAACCCTAACCCTAACGGTAACCCTAAACATTATCATAATCCTACCCCTAAATCTAATTCTCGGACTTCTTGCTTTCTTAGAGTTTAGAAAGCCTAAAATCCTCCCATGCCATGAGTAAAAGGGGGCTCTGCAGCTCTCTCTTGCATGAAACCAGGAGCCCATACCTAGCGTATGATAGAGTGGGTTCCCGGGGACAATTTCATCCCCCTAACCCCAGGCCCCCGCCCAGTGCAGACAGGGCCTGTACGCTAAGTATAAACACTACCCCTAACAGATAACCCTCACCCTGAACATAGCACCTGACCCTGATCCTATTGCTCACCTTAAAACATAAACCTCCTCGTAACCCTAACTTATCCCCTATCTTAACCTTAATGCATAACACCCTGAGAAGAAGTCCTATCCCATAATTCTAATCGTAACCCCGAGCCATAACCGTAACACCTCATCCCTAATTCTAAAATGCCAACCCTAACCTTCACCCTACCAACAACCCTAACCCTAACCCTAACCCCTAACCCTAAGCGTCACCCTATCACTAATCTTCATCCCTAAACCGTACAGTAATCCTAACCCTAAATCTAATTCTCAGACTTCTTGCTTTCTTAGAGTTTAGAAAGCCTGCAATCCTCCCATGCCATGTGTGAAAGGAGGCTCTACCACTGTGTCCTGCATGAAACCCACGGGCCCATACCCAGAGTCCGATACAGTGGGTTCCCGGTGACAATCCCAGTCCTCTAACCTCCCCCCAGCTTAATGCCGACAGGGCCCGTGCGCTAAGCATAAATGATACATTTAACAGATAACCCTAACCCTGAACATGGCACCTAACCCTGTTCCTATTTCTCCCCTTAACACGTAAACCTCACCGTGAGCCTAACTTTAACCTCTTATCGTAACGTTAACGCATAACCCATTCCCTGAGAACATCCCCTATCCCATAATTCTAACCCTATCTCCTAGTCATAAGGGTAACACCTAATCCCTAACCCTAATTCTCAACCGCTAAGCCTAACCGTAACGCTGACTACAACACTAACACTGACAGGAACCCTTACTTCTAACCCCAACGCTATGCCTAACAAAAGCCTTAACCCTTCACTCTTCACCCTAACCCCTAAGCCTTACCCTAACCCTTAACCCTAATCCTAATCCTAACCATTAAACCTAACCCTAGCTCTTAAAGCTAACCCTAAACCTTACCCTCACGACTAGACCTAACCCTGACACTAACCTAACACCTAACCCTAACCAGAACCCCTAAAGCTAACCCTAACCCTGAACCCTAAACCTAACCCTAACACTGAACCTTCACTATATCCCTAACCCCTAAGCCTAATCCTAACTGTTAACCCTCACCCTAACACTTAAACTGGACCATAACACTAAACATTAACCCTAACACTAAACTTTAACCCTAACAATAAGCCCAACACTTAACCCTAATCCTATCCTTTAACCCTAAGCCTACTCTAAGCCCTAACTCTAAACTTAACCCTAACCCCAACCCTAACCCTTAATCTTGACCCTTACCATTAACCCTCACACTAACCCTAATCCTAATCTTTAACCATAAAGCTAACACTGAAGCCTAACCCTGTGCCAAACGCTAAACCCAAACCTTAACCCTATCCCTGAAACTTAACCATAAACCTAACTGTAACTGTTAAACCTAACACTAACCTCTAACCCTAACCCCTAACCCTAAGACCCCACCTTAACACTAACCCTAACCCTACACATTATCATAATCCTACCCCTAAATCTAATTCTCGGACTTCTTGCTTTCTTAGAGTTTAGAAAGCCTAAAATCCTCCCATGCCATGAGTAAAAGGGGGCTCTGCAGCTCTCTCTTGCATGAAACCAGGAGCCCATACCTAGCGTATGATAGAGTGGGTTCCCGGGGACAATCCCATCCCCCTAACCCCAGCCCCCCGCCCAGTGCAGACAGGGCCTGTACGCTAAGTATAAACACTACCCCTAACAGATAACCCTCACCCTGAACATAGCACCTGACCCTGATCCTATTGCTCACCTTAAAACATAAACCTCCCCGTAACCCTAACTTATCCCCTTATCTTAACCTTAATGCATAACACCCTGAGAAGAAGTCCTATCCCATAATTCTAATCCTAACCCCGAGCCATAACCGTAACACCTCATCCCTAATTCTAAAATGCCAACCCTAACCTTCACACTACCAACAACCCTAACCCTAACCCTAACCCCTAACCCTAAGCCTCACCCTATCACTAATCTTCATCCCTAAACCGTACAGTAATCCTAACCCTAAATCTAATTCTCAGACTTCTTGCTTTCTCAGAGTGTTGAAAGCCTACAATACTACTAAGCCACGCATGAAAGCCCGCTCTGCCACAGTGTCCTGCATGAAACCCAGAGGCCCATACACTGCGTACGATAGAGTGGGTTCCCAGAGACCATCACAGACCCCTAACTTCGCCTCCTAGTGGATACAGGGCCCGTGCCCTAAGCATAAACCCTACCCCACACCCATAACCCTAAACCAGAACATAACACCTAACCCTGATCCTACTGCTCACCTTAACACGTAAACCTCACCCTAACCCTAACTTAACCCCTTATCTTAACGATAATGCATGACACCCTGAGAACAAGCCCTATACCGTAATTCTAACCCTAACTCCTAGCCATAACCATAACACCTAATCCCTAATTCTGAAACGCCAACCCTAACCTTAACCCTACCAACAACACTAACACTAACCCTAAAACCCTTACCCTAACCCTACGCCTAAAAATAACCCTAACCATTGATCCTTAGTCATAACCCCTAAAGCTTAACCCTAACCCTTAACGCTAATCTCAATCCTAACCATTAAACATAACCCTAATTAACCCTAACCCTCACCTATACGCTAATGCCTAGAGATCTAACCCCAACACTGACCTACAGTTAACACTAACCCTAACCCCTAATGCTAACCTTAAACCTGAACCATAAACCTAACCCTTAACCCTAACCCTATTCCTAACCCCCTAACACTAACCCTAACTGTTAAGCCTCACCCTAACACTTAACCCTGACTCTAACCCTAAACCTTAACCCTAACCCTGAACCCTAACCCTAAGCCTAACCCTTAACCTTAACCCTATCCCTTAACCCGAACCCCTAACCCTAACGCTAACCCCAAACCTGGCCCCCTAACCCAGACTTAACACCTAACCCCTAACACTAACTCTAACCCTAACCACTAATCCCTAGCACCTGACCCTGACTCGAAACCTAACCCCTAACTCGAAACCCCTAACCCCAAACCTAACCCTAATTCTCACACTGCTTCCATTCCCAGAGTGATGCAGCGTACAATACAGCCATGCCATGTGTGAGATGAGGCTCCGCCTGAGTCCTGCATGTAGGTTTTGTCCCAAGGCCCAGGGAATGATGTTGTGCTTTAGTGGTGACTCCGACCACACCCCTCTCACTGTAGATTAACCAGGTCCTGTGCCCTTAAACTGACCGCTAAATCTAAGCCCTACCACCAACCCTAACCCCTGACCCTGAACCTAAGCCCCGAGCCTAAAGCCCAACACTAACTCTAAACACTTACCCTAAACCTAATCCTTAACCCTAATGCTAACCCCTAAACGTAACCCTAACCGTGAACAGTAAACCTAACCGTAACCTCTAACACAAACCCTAACACATAACTCTAACCCTAAAGCTAACCCTAACCCTTAACCCTAAACCTAAACCCTAACCCTAACCCTTAACCTTAACCGTTAACTCTCATGCCAACCTTTAATCCTATCCCTAATCCTAATCTTCAACCCTAAACAGAACACAACCCTAACCCTGTACCAAACCCTAACCCCTCATCTTAACCCTATCCGCAAACCTCAACCCTAAAACGAACTGTAACCGTTAAACCTAACAGTAACCTTAAACCGTAACCCTAATCTGTAACCCTATCCCCTCACCATAACACTACACTTCATCCTGAACCCTAACCATAATCCTAACCCTAAATCTAATTCTCAGACTTCTTGCTTTCTTAGAGTTTACAAAGCCTGCAATCCTCCCATGCTATGTGTGAAAGGAGGCTCTATCACTGTGTCCTGCATGAAACCCACGGGCCCATACCAAGAGTCCAATACAGTGGGTTCCCGGTGACAATCCCAGCCCCCTAACCTCAACCCAGCTTAATGCCGACAGGGCCCGTGCGCTAAGCATAAATGATACCTTTAACAGATAACCCTAACCCTGAACATGGCACCTAACCCTGTTCCTATTTCTCCCCTTAACACGTAAACCTCACCGTGCGCCTAACTTTAACCTCTTATCGTAACGTTAATGCATAACCCATTCCCTGAGAACATCCCCTATCCCATAATTCTAACCCTATCTCCTAGTCATCACTGTGACACCTAATCCCTAACCCTAATTCTCATCCGCTAAGCCTAACCATAACGCTGCCTACAACCCTAACACTGACAGGAACCCTTACTTCTAACCCCAATGCTATGCCTAACAAAAACCCTAACCCTTGACCCTAACCCTTCACCCTAACCCCTAAGCCTTACCCTAACCCTTAACCCTAATCCTAATCCTAACCATTAAACCTAACCCTAGCTCTTAAAGCTAACCCTAAACCTTACCCTCACGACTAGACGTAACCCTGACACTAACCTAACACCTAACCCTAACCATAACCCCTAAAGCTAACCCTAACCCTGAACCCTAAACCTAACCCTAACACTGAACGTTCACTATATCCCTAACCCCTAAGCCTAATCCTAACTGTTAACCCTCACCCTAACACTTAAACTGGACCATAACACTAAACATTAACCCTAACACTAAACTTTAACCCTAACAATAAGCCCAACACTTAACCCTAATCCTATCCCTTAACCCTAAGCCCTAACCCTAAACTTAACCCTAACCTCAACCCTAACACTTAATCTTGACCCTTACCATTAACCCTCACACTAACCCTAATCCTAATCTTTAACCATAAAGCTAACACTGAAGCCTAACCCTGTGCCAAACGCTAAACCCAAACCTTAACCCTATCCCTGAAACTTAACCATAAACCTAACTGTAACTGTTAAACCTAACACTAACCTCTAACCCTAACCCCTAACCCTAAGACCCCACCTTAACACTAACCCTATACCTAAACATTATCATAATCCTACCCCTAAATCTAATTCTCCGACTTCTTGCTTTCTTAGAGTTTAGAAAGCCTAAAATCCTCTCATGCCATGAGTAAAAGGGGGCTCTGCAGCTCTCTCTTGCATGAAACCAGGAGCCCATACCTAGCGTATGATAGAGTGGGTTCCCGGGGACAATCCCATCCCCCTAACCCCAGCCCCCCGCCCAGTGCAGACAGGGCCTGTACGCTAAGTATAAACACTACCCCTAACAGATAACCCTCACCCTGAACATAGCACCTGACCCTGATCCTATTGCTCACCTTAAAACATAAACCTCCCCGTAACCCTAACTTATCCCCTTATCTTAACCTTAATGCATAACACCCTGAGAAGTCCTATCCCATAATTCTAATCCTAACCCCGAGCCATAACCGTAACACCTCATCCCTAATTCTAAAATGCCAACCCTAACCTTCACACTACCAACAACCCTAACCCTAACCCTAACCTCTAACCCTAAGCCTCACCCTATCACTAATCTTCATCCCTAAACCGTACCGTAATCCTAACCCTAAATCTAATTCTCAGACTTGCTTTCTCAGAGTTTTGAAAGACTACAATCCTACTAAGCCATGCATGAAAGCCCGCTCTGCCACAGTGTCCTGCATGAAACCCAGAGGCCCATACACTGCGTACGATAGAGTGGGCTCCCAGCGACCATCACAGACCCCTAACTTCGCCTCCTAGTGCATACAGGGCCCGTGCCCTAAGCATAAACCCTACCCCACACCCATAACCCTAACCCAGAACATAACACCTAACCCTGATCCTACTGCTCACCTTAACACGTAAACCTCACCCTAACCCTAACTTAACCCCTTATCTTAACGATAATGCATGACACCCTGAGAACAAGCCCTATACCGTAATTCTAACCCTAACTCCTAGCCATAACCATAACACCTAATCCCTAATTCTGAAACGCCAACCCTAACCTTAACCCTACCAACAACACTAACACTAACCCTAAAACCCTTACCCTAACCCTACGCCTAAAAATAACCCTAACCATTGATCCTTAGTCATAACCCCTAAAGCTTAACCCTAACCATTAATGCTAATCCCAATCCTAACCATTAAACATAACCCTAAATAATCCTAACCCTAACCTATACGCTAATGCCTAGAGATCTAACGCCAACACTGACCTACAGTTAACACTAACCCTAACCCCTAATCCTAACCTTAAACCTGAACCATAAACCTAACCCTTAACCCTAACCCTATTCCTAACCCCCTAACCCTAACCCTAGCTGTTAAGCCTCACCCTAACACTTAACCCTGACTCTAACCCTAAACCATAACCCTAACCCTGAACCCTAACCCTAAGCCTAACCCTTAACCCTAACCCCTAACCCTAACGCTAACCCCAACCCTAAACCTAACCCTGGCCCCCTAACCCAGACTTAACACCTAACCCCTAACACTAACTCTAACCCTAACCACTAATCCCTAGCACCTGACCCTGACTCGAAACCTAACCCTTAACTCGAAACCCCTAACCCCAAACCTAACCCTAATTCTCACACTACTTCCATTCCCAGAGTGAAGCAAGCCTATAATACAGCCATGCCATGTGTGAGATGAGGCTCCGCCTGAGTCCTGCATGTAGGTTTTGTCCCAAGGCCCAGGGAATGATGTTGTGCTTTAGTGGTGACTCCGACCACACCCCTCTCACTGTAGATTAACCAGGTCCTGTGCCCTTAAACTGACCGCTAAATCTAAGCCCTACCACCAACCCTCACCCCTGACACTGAACCTAAGCCCCGAGCCTAAAGCCCAACACTAACTCTAAACACTTACCCTAAACGTAATCCCTAACCCTAATGCTAACCCCTAAACGTAACCCTAACCGAGAACAATAAACCTAACCCTAATCTCTAACACACACCCTAACACATAACTCTAACCCTAAAACTAACCCTAACCCTTAAACCTAAATCTTAACCCTAACCCTAACCCTTAACCTTAACCGTTAACTCTCATGCTAACCTTTAATCCTAACCCTAATACTAATCTTCAACCCTAAACCTAACACTTAACCCTAACCCTGTACCAAACCCTAACCCCTCATCTTAACCCTATCCGCAAACCTCAAACCCAATACGAACTGTAACCGTTAAACCTAACAGTAACCCTAAACCGTAACCCTAATCTGTAACCCTATCCCCTGACCATAACAATACACTTCATCCTGAACACTAACCATAATCCTAACTCTAAATCTAATTCTCAGACTTCTTGCTATCTTAGAGTTTAGAAAGCCTGCAATCCTCCCATGCCATGTGTGAAAGGAGGCTCTACACTGTGTCCTGCATGAAACCCACGGGCCCATACCCAGAATCCGATACAGTGGGTTCCCGGTGACAATCCCAGACCCCTAACCTCCCCCCAGCTCAATGAGGACAGGGCCCGTGCGCTAAGCATAAATGATACCTTTAACAGATAACCCTAACCCTGAACATGGCACCTAACCCTGTTCCTATTTCTCC
This sequence comes from Eulemur rufifrons, assembly GCF_041146395.1. Classification (NCBI taxonomy): domain Eukaryota; kingdom Metazoa; phylum Chordata; class Mammalia; order Primates; family Lemuridae; genus Eulemur; species Eulemur rufifrons. The sequence continues at coordinate 2,547,887 of NW_027182816.1, forward strand.
CCTTAACACGTAAACCTCACCGTGAGCCTAACTTTAACCTCTTATCGTAACGTTAATGCATAACCCATTCCCTGAGAACATCCCCTATCCCATAATTCTAACCCTATCTCCTAGTCATAACTGTAACACCTAATCCCTAACCCTAATTCTAAACCGCTAAGCCTAACCGTAACGCTGCCTACAACCCTAACACTGACAGGAACCCTTACTTCTAACCCCAACGCTATGCATAACAAAAGCCCTAACACTTCACCCTTGACCCTAACCCCTAAGCCTTACCCTAACCCTTAACCCTAATCCTAATCCTAACCATTAAACCTAACCCTAGCTCTTAAAGCTAACCCTAAACCTTACCCTCACGACTAGACCTAACCCTGATACTAACCTAACATCTAACCCTAACCAGAACCCCGAAAGCTAACCCTGAACCCTATTCCTAACCCTAGCAGTAAACTTTAACCCTAAACCTAAGCCCAACCCGTAACCCTAATCCTATCCTTTTACCCTAAAACTAACCCCTAAACCTAACCCCTATACCTCACCCTACCTCTAACCCCAATTCTAATTCTAACCATACCCCTTCATAAAATACTAACTCCTAACCGCTAACCCTAACACTAACCAAAAACCCTAATCACTAATCCCTAACCCTAACGCTTAACCTTTACCCTAACCGTTAACCCTCACCCTAAATCTAAACACTGACCCTAACCTTAACCTTTACCTCTAAGCCTAACACTTAACCCTACAGTAAGGAAGACCCTTAATGCTAATGGGATCCCTTATCCCTAACCCTAACACTACAGCTAAAAATAACCCTAACCTTGGATCCTTAAACCTAACCCCTAACACTGACTTTAACCCCAAACCCTAACCCTAATCCTAAGCATTAAACCTAAACCTATCTCTTAACCCTAACGCTAGCCCTTACCCTAACGCCTAGATCTAACCCTAAATCTAACCTACCGCCTAATCCTAACCTTAAGCCCTAATGCTAACACTAACCCTGAACCCTAAACCTACCCGTAATCCTTAACACTAACCCTATCCGTGAACCTTAACCCTGACCCTAACCATTACCCGCACACAAGCATTTAACCCTGACCCTAACCCTAATCCTTAATGCTAACCTTAACACTAAACCCTAACCCTAAGCCGAACACTTAACCCGAATCCTATCCCTTAACCCTAACCCTAACCCTAATGCTACCCCCTAAACGTAACCCTAACTGTGACCAGTAAACCTAACCCTAACCTCTAACACAAACCATAGCACATAACTCTAACCCTAAAACTAACCCTAACCCTAACCCTAACCCTAAACCCTAACTCTTAACCTGAACCCTAAGCGTTAACTCTCATGCTAACCTTTAATCCTAACCCTAATCCTAATCTTCAACCCTAAACCTAACACTTAACCCTAACCCTGTACCAAACCCTAACCCCTCATCTTAACCCTAACCGTAAACCTCAACCCTAAAACAAAGTGTAACCGTTAAACCTAAGAGTAACCTTTAACCCTAACCCTAATCCCTAACCCTAAGCCCTCACCCTAACACTAAACTTCATCCTTAACCCTAACCAGAATCCTAACCCTAAATCTAATTCTCAGACTTCTTGCTTTCTTAGAGTTTAGAAAGCCTGCAATCCTCCCATGCCATGCGTGAAAGGAGGCTCTACCACTGTGTCCTGCATGAAACCCACGGGCCCATACCCAGAGTATGATAGAGTGGGTTCCCAGGTACAATCCCAGCCACCTAAACTCCCTCCGCCCGCCTAATGCAGACAGGGCCCGTGCGCTAAGCATAGACAATACCTTTAACAGATAACCCTAACCCTGAACATAACACCCAACCCTGTTCCTATTTCTCCCCTTAACACGTAAACCTCACCGTGCGCCTAACTTTAACCTCTTATCCTAACGTTAATGCATAACCCATTTCCTGAGAACAACCCCTATCCCATAATTCTAACCCTATCTCCTAGTCATCACTGTGACACCTAATCCCTAACCCTAATTCTAAACCGCTAACCCTAACCGTAACCCTACCTACAACCCTAACACTGACAGTAACCCTTACTTCTAAGCCCAACGCTATGCCTAACAAAAACCCTAACCCTTGACCCTAACCCTTCACCCTAACCCCCAAGCCTTACCCTAACCCTTAACCCGAATCCTAATCCTAACCATTAAACCTAACCCTAGCTCTTAAAGCTAACCCTAAACCTTACCCTCACGACTAGACCTAACCCTGACACTAACCTAACACCTAACCTTAACCAGAACCCCTAAAGCTAACCCTGAACCCTATCCCTAACCCCAGCAGTAAACTTTAACCCTAAACCTAAGCCCAACCGGAAACCCTAATCCTATCCTTTTACCCTAAAACTAACCCCTAAACCTAACCCCTATACCTCACCCTAACTCTAACCCCAATCCTAATTCTAACCATTCCCCTTCATAAAACACTAACTCCTAACTGCTAACCCTAACACTAACCAAAAACCCTAATCAATAATCCCTAACCCTAACGCTTAACCTTTACCCTAACTGTTAACCCTCACCCTAAATCTTAACACTGACCCTAACCTTAACCTTTAACTCTAAGCCTAACCCTTAACCCTACAGTAAGGAAGACCCTTAATGCTAATGAGATCCCTTATCCCTAACCCTAACACTACAGCTAAAAATACCCCTAACCTTGGATCCTTAAACCTAACCCCTAACACTTACTTTAACCCCAAACCCTAACCCTAATCCTAAGCATTAAACCTAACCCTATCTCTTAACCCTAACGCTAGCCATTACCCTAACGCCTAGATCTAACCCTAAATCTAACCTACCGCCTAATCCTAACCTTAAGCACTAATGATAACACTAAGCCTGAACCCTAAACCTACCCGTAACCCTTAACACTAACCCTATCCGTGAACCTTAACCCTGACCCTAACCATTACCCGCACCCAAGCATTTAACCCTGACCCTAACCCTAATCCTTAATGCTAACACTAACACTAAACCCTAACCTTAAGCCCAACACTTAACCCTAATCCTATCCCTTAACCCTAACCCTAATCCTAACCCTAATGCTACCCCCTAAACGTAACCCTAACCGTGACCAGTAAACCTAACCCTAACCTCTAACACAAACCATAGCACATAACTCTAACCCTAAAGCTAACCCTAACCCTAACCCTAAACCCTAACTCTTAACCTTAACCCTAAGCGTTAACTCTCACGCTAACCTTTAATCCTAACCCTAATCCTAATCTTCAACCCCAAACCTAACACTTAACCCTAACCCTGTACCAAACCCTAACCCCTCATCTTAACACTAACCGTAAACCTCAACCCTAAACCAAAGTGTAACCGTTAAAACAAAGAGTAACCTTTAACCCTAACCCTATTCCCTAACCCTAAGCCCTCACCCTAACACTAAACTTCATCCTTAACCCTAACCAGAATCCTTACCCTAAATCTAATTCTCAGACTTCTTGCTTTCTTAGAGTTTAGAAAGCCTGCAATCCTCCCATGCCATGCGTGAAAGGAGGCTCTACCATTTTGTCCTGCATGAAACCCATGGGCCCATACGCAGAGTATGATAGAGTGGGTTCCGGGTACAATCCCAGCCCCCTAAACTCCCCCCGCCCGCCTAATGCAGACAGGGCACGTGCGCTAAGCATAAACAATACCTTTAACAGATAACCCTAACCCTGAACATAACACCCAAACCTGTTCCTATTTCTCCCCTTAACATGTAAACCTCACCGTGTGCCTAAGTTTAGCCTCTTATCCTAACGTTAATGCATAACCCATTTCCTGAGAACAACCCCTATCCCATAATTCTAACCCTATCTCCTAGTCATCACTGTGACACCTAATCCCTAACCCTAATTCTAAACCGCTAACCCTAACCGTAACCCTACCTACAACCCTAACACTGACAGTATCCCTTACTTCTAACCCCATCGCTATGCCTAACAAAAACTGTAACCCTTGACCCTAACCCTTCACCCTAACCCCTAAGCCTTACCCTAACCCTTAACCCTAATCCTAATCCTAACCATTAAACCTAACCCTAGCTCTTAAAGCTAACCCTAAACCTTACCCTCATGCCTAGACCTAACCCTGACACTAACCTAACACCTAACCCTAACCAGAACCCCTAAAGCTAACCCTGAACCCTATCCCTAACCCTAGCAGTAAACTTTAACCCTAAACCTAAGCCCAACCCGCAACCCTAATCCTATCCTTTTACCCTAAAACAAACCCCTAAACCTAACCCCTATACCTCACCCTAACTCTAACCCCATCCTAATTCTAACCATACCCCTTCATAAAACACTAACTCCTATCCGCTAACCCTAACACTAACCAAAAACCCTAATCACTAATCCCTAACCCTAACACTTAACCTTTACCCCAACCGTTAACCCTCAGCCTAAATCTTAACACCACCCTAACCTTAACCTTTAACTCTAAGCCTAAACCTAACCCTACAGTAAGGAAGACCCTTAATGCTAATGGGATCCCTTATCCCTAACCCTAACACTACAGCTAAAAATAACCCTAACCTTGGATCCTTAAACCTAACCCCTAACACTTACTTTAACCCCAAACCCTAACCCTAATCCTAAGCATTAAATCTAACCCTATCTCTTAACCCTAACGCTAGCCCTTACCCTAACGCCTAGATCTAACCCTAAATCTAACCTACCGCCTAATCCTAACCTTAAGCCCTAATGCTAACACTAACCCTGAACCCTAAACCTACCCGTAACCCTTAACACTAAGCCTATCCGTGAACTTAAACCCTGACCCTAACCATTACCTGCACCCAAGCATTTAACCCTGACCCTAACCCTAATCCTTAATGCTAACCCTAAAACTAAAACCTAACCCTAAGCCCAACACTTATCCCTAATCCTATCCCTTAACCCTAACCCTAACCCTAATGCTACCCCCTAAACGTAACCCTAACCGTGACCAGTAAACCTAACCCTAACCTCTAACACCAACCATAGCACATAACTCTAACCCTAAAACTAACCCTAACCCTATCCCTAACCCTAAACCCTAACTCTTAACCTTAACCGTAAGCGTTAACTCTCACGCTAAACTTTAATCCTAACCCTAATCCTAATCTTTAACCCTAAACCTAACACTTAACCCTAACCCTGTACCAAACCCTAACCCCTCATCTTAACCCTAACCGTAAACCTCAACCCTAAACCAAAGTGTAACCGTTAAACCTAAGAGTAACCTTTAACCCTAACCCTAATCCCTAACCCTAAGCCCTCACCCTAACACTAAACTTCATCCTTAACCCTAACCAGAATCCTAACCCTAAATCTAATTCTCAGACTTCTTGCTTTCTTAGAGTTTAGAAAGCCTGCAATCCTCCCATGCCATGCGTGAAAGGAGGCTCTACCACTGTGTCCTGCATGAAACCCACGGGCCCATACCCAGATTATGATAGAGTGGGTTCCCGGGTACAATCCCAGCCCCCTAAAATCCCCCCGCCCGCCTAATGCAGACAGGGCCCGTGCGCTAAGCATAAACAATACCTTTAACAGATAACCCTAACCCTGAACATAACACCCAACCCTGTTCCTATTTCTCCCCTTAACACGTAAACCTCACCGTGCGCCTAACTTTAACCTCTTATCCTAACGTTAATGCATAACCCATTTCCTGAGAACAACCCCTATCCCATAATTCTAACCCGATCTCCTACTCATCACTGTGACACCTAATCCCTAACCCTAATTCTAAACCGCTAACCCTAACCGTAACCCTACCTACAACCCTAACACTGACAGTAACCCTTACTTCTAACCCCGACGCTATGCCTAACAAAAACCCTAACCCTTGACCCTAGCCCTTCACCCTAACCCCTAAGCCTTACCCTAACCCTTAACCCTAATCCTAATCCTAACCATTAAACCTAACCCCAGCTCTTAAAGCTAACCCTAAACCTTACCCTCACGACTAGACCTAACCCTGACACTAACCTAACACCTAACCCTAACCAGAACCCCTAAAGCTAACCCTGAACCCTATCCCTAACCCCAGCAGTAAACTTTAACCCTAAACCTAAGCCCAACCCGTAACCCTAATCCTATCCTTTTACCCTAAAACTAACCCCTAAACCTAACCCCTATACCTCACCCTAACTCTAACCCCAATCCTAATCTAACCATACCCCTTCATAAAACACTAACTCCTATCCGCTAACCCTAACACTAACCAAAAACCCTAATCACTAATCCCTAACCCTAACGCTTAACCTTTACCCTGACCGTTAACCCTCACCCTAAATCTTAAAACTGACCCTAACCTTCACCTTTAACTCTAAGCCTAACCCTTAACCCTACAGTAAGGAAGACCCTTAATGCTAATGGGATCCCTTATCCCTAACCCTAACACTACAGCTAAAAATAACCCTAACCTTGGATCCTTAAACCTAACCCCTAACACTTACTTTAACCCCAAACCCTAACCCTAATCCTAAGCATTAAACCTAAACCTATCTCTTAACCCTAACGCTAGCCCTTACCCTAACGCCTAGATCTATCCCTCAATCTATCCTACCGCTTAATCCTAACCTTAAGCCCTAATGCTAACACTAACCCTGAACCCTAAACCTACCCGTAACCCTTAACACTAACCCTATCCGTGAACCTAAACCCTGACCCTAACCATTACCCGCACCCAAGCATTTAACCCTGACCCTAACCCTAATCCTTAATGCTAACCTTAACACTAAAACCTAACCCTAAGCCCAACACTTAACCCTAATCCTATCCCTTAACCCTAACCCTAACCCTAATGCTACCCCCTAAACGTAACCCTAACCGTGACCAGTAAACCTAACCCTAACCTCTAACACCAATCATAGCACATAACTATAACCCTAAAACTAACCCTAACCCTAACCCTAACCCTAAACCCTAACACTTAACCTTAACCCTAAGCGTTAACTCTCACGCTAACCTTTAATCCTAACCCTAATCCTAATCTTCAACCCTAAACCTAACACTTAACCCTAACCCTGTACCAAACCCTAACCCCTCATCTTAACCCTAACCGTAAACCTCAACCCTAAACCAAAGTGTAACCGTTAAACCTAAGAGAAACCTTTAACCCTAACCCTAATCCCTAACCCTAAGCCCTCACCCTAACACTAAACTTCATCCTTAACCCTAACCAGAATCCTAACCCTAAATCTAATTCTCAGACTTCTTGCTTTCTTAGAGTTTAGAAAGCCTGCAATCCTCCCATGCCATGCGTGAAAGGAGGCTCTACCACTGTGTCCTGCATGAAACCCACGGGCCCATACGCAGAGTATGATAGAGTGGGTTCCCGGGTACAATCCCAGCCCCCTAAACTCCCCCCGCCCGCCTAATGCAGACAGGGCCCGTGCGCTAAGCATAAACAATACCTTTAACAGATAACCCTAACCCTGAACATAACACCCAACCCTGTTCCTGTTTCTCCCCTTAACACGTAAACCTCACCGTGCGCCTAACTTTAACCTCTTATCCTAACGTTAATGCATAACCCATTTCCTGAGAACAACCCCTATCCCATAATTCTAACCCTATCTCCTAGTCATCACTGTGACACCTAATCCCTAACCCTAATTCTAAACCGCTAACCCTAACCGTAACCCTACCTACAACCCTAACACTGACAGTAACCCTTACTTCTAACCCCAACGCTATGCCTAACAAAAACCCTAACCCTTGACCCTAACCCTTCACCCGAACCCCTAAGCCTTACCCTAACCCTTAACCCTAATCCTAATCCTAACCATTAAACCTAAACCTAGCTCTTAAAGCTAACCCTAAACCTTACCCTCACGACTAGACCTAACCCTGACACTAACCTAACACCTAATCCTAACCAGAACCCCTAAAGGTAACCCTGAACCCTATCCCTAACCCTAGCAGTAAACTTTAACCCTAAACCTAAGCCCAACCCGTAACCCTAATCCTATCCTTTTACCCTAAAACTAACCCCTTAACCTAAACCCTATACCTCACCCTAACTCTAACCCCAATCCTAATTCTAACCATACCCCTTCATAAAACACTAACTCCTAACCGCTAACACTAACACTAACCAAAAACCCTAATCACTAATCCCTAACCCTAACGCTTAACCTTTACCCTAACCGTTAACCCTCACCCTAAATCTTAACACTGCCCTAACCTTAACCTTTAACTCTAAGCCTAACCCTTAACCCTACAGTAAGGAAGACCCTTTATGCTAATGGGATCCCTTATCCCTAACCCTAACACTACAGCTAAAAATAACCCTAACCTTGGATCCTTAAACCTAACCCCTAACACTTACTTTAACCCCAAACCCTAACCCTAATCCTAAGCATTAAACCTAACCCTATCTCTTAACCCTAACGCTAGCCCTTACCCTAACGCCTAGATCTAACCCTCAATCTATCCTACCGCCCAATCCTAACCTTAAGCCCTAATGCTAACACTAACCCTGAACCCTAAACCTACACGTAACCCTTAACACTAACCCTATCTGTGAACCTTAACCCTGACCCTAACCATTACCTGCACCCAAGCATTTAACCCTGACCCTAACCCTAATCCTTAATGCTAACCCTAACACTAAACCCTAACCCTAAGCCCAACACTTAACCCTAATCGTATCCCTTAACCCTAACCCTAACCCTAATGCTACCCCCTAAACGTAACCCTAACCGTGACCAGTAAACCTAACGCTAACCTCTAACACAAACCATAGCACATAACTCTAACCCTAAAACTAACCCTAACCCTAACCCTAACCCTAAACCCTAACTCTTAACCTTAACCCTAAGCGTTAACTCTCACGCTAACCTTTAATCCTAACCCTAATCCTAATCTTCAACCCTAAACCTAACACTTAACCCTAACCCTGACCAAACCCTAACCTCTCATCTTAACCCTAAGCGTAAACCTCAACCCTAAACCAAAGTGTAACCGTTAAACCTAAGAGTAACCTTTAACCCTAACCCTATTCCCTAACCCTAAGCCCTCACCCTAACACTAAACTTCATCCTTAACCCTAACCAGAATCCTAACCCTAAATCTAATTCTCAGACTTCTTGATTTCTTAGAGTTTAGAAAGCCTACAATCCTCCCATGCCATGCGTGAAAGGAGGCTCTACCACTGTGTCCTGCATGAAACCCACGGGCCCATACCCAGAGTATGATAGAGTGGGTTCCCGGGTACAATGCCAGCCCCCTAACCTGCCTCCGCCCGCCTAATGCAGACAGGGCCCGTGCGCTAAGCATAAACAATACCTTTAACAGATAACCCTAACCCTGAACATAACACCCAACCCTGTTCCTATTTCTCCCCTTAACACGTAAACCTCACCGTGCGCCTAACTTTAACCTCTTATCCTAACGTTAATGGATAACCCATTTCCTGAGAACAACCCCTATCCCATAATTCTAACCCTATCTCCTAGTCATCACTGTGACACCTAATCCCTAACCCTAATTCTAAACCGCTAACCCTAACCGTAACCCTACCTACAACCCTAACACTGGCAGTAACCCTTACTTCTAACCCCAACGCTATGCCTAACAAAAACCCTAACCCTTGACCCTAACCCTTCACCCTAACCCCTAAGCCTTACCCTAACCCTTAACCCTAATCCTAATCCTAACCATTAAACCTAACCCTAGCTCTTTTTTTTGTTTGTTTGTTTTTTTGTTTTTTTCTTTTTATTTCAGCTTATTATGGGGGTACAAAAGTTCAGGTTATGTATATTTCCCATGTCCCCATCCCCCTGAGTCAGAGCTTCAAGTGTGTCCATTCCCCAGACAGTGCGCATCGCACTCATCATGTAGGTATACACCCATCCCCTCCCCCGACCCCCCACATCTGTCTGACCCCCAATTAGCGTTATTCCCAAATGTGCACTTAGGTGATGATCAGGGAAACCAATTTGCTGGTAAGTACATGTGGTGCTTATTTTTCCATTCTTGGGATACTTCACTTAGTAGAATGGGTTCCAACTCTCTCCAGGAGAACAAAAGAGATTCTATATCACCATTATTTCTTATAGCTGAGTAATACTCCATGGTATGCATATATCACATTTTACTAATCTACTCATGTATTGATGTGCATTTGGGTTGTTTCCACATCTTTGCAATTGTGAATTGTGCTGCTATAAACATTTGGGTGCAGGTGTCTTTTTTATAGAATGACTTTGTTCTTTTGAGTAGATGTCCAATAATGGGATTGCTGGATCGAATGGTAGGTCTACTTGAATCTGTTTAATATATCTCCATATTGCTTTCCACAGGGGTTGCACTAGTTTGCAGTCCCACCAGCAGTGTATGAGTGTTCCTGTCTCTCCACATCCATGCCAACATGTATTGTTTTGGGACTTTTTGATAAAGGCCATTCTCACTGGAGTTAAGTGATATCTCATTGTGGTTTTGATTTGCATTTCCCTAATGATTAGAGATGTTGAACATTTTTTCATATATTTGTTAGCCATTCTTATATCTTCTTTTGAAAAATTTCTATTCATGTCCTTTGCCCACTTTTTGATAGGGTTGTTTGATTTTTTCTTACTGATTTTCCTGAGTTCTAAATAGATTCTTGTTATCAGTCCTTTATCGGATGTGTAGCATGCGAAAATTTTTCCCATTCTGTAGGTTTTCTGTTTACTCTCATGACTGTCTCTTTGGCTGTGCAGAAGCTTTTTAATTTGATCAGATCCCATTTATTTATTTTTGTTGTTGCTGTGATTGCCTTAGGGGTCTTTGAGAGGCAAATTTTCTATAGTCCAATGTCAAAGTATAGGGAACTCAAGGATTGAGTGCCAGGGTAAGGATCTTGAAGTTAATTCAAAAGGTGATGGGGAGTCATTGGAGGTTTCTATGGTGATGAATTCATATGAAAAATATATCATTGTGTGGTGTACAGAAAGGACTAGTTTGGATACTCTCTGTAAATAGAAGGATGTTGTAACTGTCTATATGTGGATGTTGTAACATATCCATGTTTTAATGTACAAACCATGTATCAGTCACTACATTTCTTTCTTCCTGCTTTGAACTTTAGAGTGGACACTACGAGGGAAAATTGTATGCTCACATAAATATGCTCCCCTATTATTATAATTTATCATTTTCAAATTCTGCCTGGTAACTCTTCTTTTCCTACCTAGTCGGTTTCCCTTCTTCATTTCATTTTGACTTTCTAAAATGACCTACTCTTGTCTTTGGATTTCCAATATCAGTCCCATCTCCCTTATCCTTAGGACATGTACTCACTGTCTACTTTCAACGAAATAAGTCCATTGACTATAAGCTACCATAATTTTAACTTGCTGTGTCTCACTTGTGAAAGGCAGATGTGCCTTTCATGAAGTTAACCTTTCTACTTTGTTCCTAATCATATTTTCTTCTATCTGCTCAGGGACCCTGCTCTGTCATGCCACCAACCTAACTTCTAGGTGCATTTCTGTATCTGCTAGCTCTAATCCCCAAATTTACTTATGACAAAAAAAAAAAAAAAAGAATCCCATGCTGCCTTTTCTGTCTCTATTGTTTTCAATAACAAACATCCTGACAAGATAGCTAGTACTTATCACTTCTACCATTCCTCAGTCAATTGTAATATGGCTTTGGTTCTTATCAAGGCCCTGAAACTGATTTCTCAATAACCTTCAATGGGTCTCAATAGCCTGGTCAAATAGTTGTTCCTCTGTCCTCATTCTACTTTACTTCCTTAGAGTGGTTCAATATGGTTGAACACTATCCATATGGAAATTTTCTTCACTTTTCTTAGGATATTACTTGTTTTTTACTCTACACTTAGTATCAGTGGTTTCTCTCTCTCTTTGCTGGACTCTCCTATTCAATTTGCCTCTCAAAGACCCTAGCTCTTAAAGCTAACCCTAAACCTCACCCTCACTACTAGACCTAACCCTGACACTAACCTAACACCTAACCCTAACCAGAACCCCTAAAGCTAACCCTGAACCCTATCCCTAACCCTAGCAGTAAACTTTAACCCTAAACCTAAGCCCAACCCGTAACCCTAATCCTATCCTTTTACCCTAAAACTAACCCCTAAACCTAACCCCTATACCTCACCCTAACTCTAACCCCAATCCTAATTCTAACCATACCCCTTCATAAAACACTAACTCCTAACCGCTAACCCTAACACTAACCAAAAACCCTAATCACTAATCCCTAACCCTAACGCTTAACCTTTACCCTAACCGTTAACCCTCACCCTAAATCTTAACACTGACCCTAACCTTAACCTTTAACTCTAAGCCTAACCCTTGACCCTACAGTAAGGAAGACCCTTAAGGCTAATGGGATCCCTTATCCCTAACCCTAACGCTACAGCTAAAAATAACCCTAACCTTTGGTCCTTAAACCTAACCCCTAACACTTACTTTAACCCCAAACCCTAACCCTAATCCCAGGCATTAAGCCTAACCCTATCTCTTAACCCTAACGCTAGCCCTTACCCTAACGCCTAGATCTAACCCTAAATATAACCTACCGCCTAATCCTAACCTTAAGCCCTAATGCTAACACTAACACTGAACCCTAAACCTACCCGTAACACTTAACACTAACCCTTTCCGTGAACCTTAACCCTGACCCTAACCATTACCCGCACCCAAGCATTTAACCCTGACCCTAACCCTAATCCTTAATGCTAACCCTAACACTAAACCCTAACCCTAAGCCCAACACTTAACCCTAATCCTATCCCTTAACCCTAACCCTAACCCTAATGCTACCCCCTAAACATAACCCTAACCGTGACCAGTAAACCTAACCATAACCTCTAACAAAAACCATAGCACATAACTCTAACCCTAAAACTAACCCTAACCCTAACCCTAAACCCTAACTCTTAACCTTAACCCTAAGCGTTATCTCTCACGCTAACCTTTAATCCTAACCGTAATCCTAATCGTCAACCCTAAACCTAACACTTAACCCTAACCCTGTACCAAACCCTAAACCCTCATCTTAACCCTAACCGTAAACCTTAACCCTAAGCCAAAGTGTAACCGTTAAACCTAAGAGTAACCTTTAACCCTAACCCTAATCCCTAACCCTAAGCCCTCACCCTAACACTAAACTTCATCCTTAACCCTAACCAGAATCCTAACCCTAAATCTAATTCTCAGACTTCTTCCTTTCTTAGAGTTTAGAAAGCCTGCAATCCTCCCATGCCATGCGTGAAAGGAGGCTCTACCACTGTGTCCTGCATGAAACCCACGGGCCCATACCCAGAGTATGATAGAGTGGGTTCCCGGGTACAATCCCAACCCCCTAAACTCCCCCCACCCGCCTAATGCAGACAGGGCCCGTGCGCTAAGCATAAACAATACCTTTAACAGATAACCCTAACCCTGAACATAACACCCAACCCTGCTGCTATTTCTCCCCTTAACACGTAAACCTCACCGTGTGCCTAACTTTAACCCCTTATCCTAACGTTAATGCATAACCCATTTCCTGAGAACAACCCCTATCCCATAATTCTAACCCTATCTCCTAGTCATCACTGTGACACCTAATCCCTAACCCTAATTCTAAACCGCTAACCCTAACCGTAACCCTACCTACAACCCTAACACTGACAGTAACCCTTACTTCTAAACCCAACGCTATGCCTAACAAAAACCCTAACCCTTGACCCTAAACCTTCACCCTAACCCCTAAGCCTTACCCTAACCCTTAACCCTAATCCTAATCCTAACCATTAAACCTAACCCTAGCTCTTAAAGCTAACCCTAAACCTTACCCTCACGACTAGACCTAACCCTGACACTAACCTAACTCCTAACCCTAACCAGAACCCCTAAAGCTAACCCTGAACCCTATCCCTAACCCCAGCAGTAAACTTTAACCCTAAACCTAAGCCCAACCCGTAACCCTAATCCTATCCTTTTACCCTAAAACTAACCCCTAAACCTAACCCCTATACCTCACCCTAACTCTAACCCCATCCTAATTCTAACCATACCCCTTCATAAAACACTAACTCCTATCCGCTAACCCTAACACTAACCAAAAACCCTAATCACTAATCCCTAACCCTAACACTTAACCTTTACCCCAACCGTTAACCCTCAGCCTAAATCTTAACACCACCCTAACCTTAACCTTTAACTCTAAGCCTAAACCTTAACCCTACAGTAAGGAAGACCCTTAATGCTAATGGGATCCCTTATCCCTAACCCTAACACTACAGCTAAAAATAACCCTAACCTTGGATCCTTAAACCTAACCCCTAACACTTACTTTAACCCCAAACCCTAACCCTAATCCTAAGCATTAAATCTAACCCTATCTCTTAACCCTAACGCTAGCCCTTACCCTAACGCCTAGATCTAACCCTAAATCTAACCTACCGCCTAATCCTAACCTTAAGCCCTAATGCTAACACTAAAACTGAACCCTAAACCTACCCGTAACCCTTAACACTAAGCCTATCCGTGAACTTTAACCCTGACCCTAACCATTACCTGCACCCAAGCATTTAACCCTGACCCTAACCCTAATCCTTAATGCTAACCCTAAAACTAAAACCTAACCCTAAGCCCAACACTTATCCCTAATCCTATCCCTTAACCCTAACCCTAACCCTAATGCTACCCCCTAAACGTAACCCTAACCGTGACCAGTAAACCTAACCCTAACCTCTAACACCAACCATGGCACATAACTCTAACCCTAAAACTAACCCTAACCCTATCCCTAACCCTAAACCCTAACTCTTAACCTTAACCGTAAGCGTTAACTCTCACGCTAAACTTTAATCCTAACCCTAATCCTAATCTTTAACCCTAAACCTAACACTTAACCCTAACCCTGTACCAAACCCTAACCCCTCATCTTAACCCTAACCGTAAACCTCAACCCTAAACCAAAGTGTAACCGTTAAACCTAAGAGTAACCTTTAACCATAACCCTAATCCCTAACCCTAAGCCCTCACCCTAACACTAAACTTCATCCTTAACCCTAACCAGAATCCTAACCCTAAATCTAATTCTCAGACTTCTTGCTTTCTTAGAGTTTAGAAAGCCTGCAATCCTCCCATGCCATGCGTGAAAGGAGGCTCTACCACTGTGTCCTGCATGAAACCCACGGGCCCATACCCAGATTATGATAGAGTGGGTTCCCGGGTACAATCCCAGCCCCCTAAAATCCCCCCGCCCGCCTAATGCAGACAGGGCCCGTGCGCTAAGCATAAACAATACCTTTAACAGATAACCCTAACCCTGAACATAACACCCAACCCTGTTCCTATTTCTCCCCTTAACACGTAAACCTCACCGTGCGCCTAACTTTAACCTCTTATCCTAACGTTAATGCATAACCCATTTCCTGAGAACAACCCCTATCCCATAATTCTAACCCGATCTCCTACTCATCACTGTGACACCTAATCCCTAACCCTAATTCTAAACCGCTAACCCTAACCGTAACCCTACCTACAACCCTAACACTGACAGTAACCCTTACTTCTAACCCCGACGCTATGCCTAACAAAAACCCTAACCCTTGACCCTAGCCCTTCACCCTAACCCCTAAGCCTTACCCTAACCCTTAACCCTAATCCTAATCCTAACCATTAAACCTAACCCCAGCTCTTAAAGCTAACCCTAAACCTTACCCTCACGACTAGACCTAACCCTGACACTAACCTAACACTTAACCCTAACCAGAACCCCTAAAGCTAACCCTGAACCCTATCCCTAACCCCAGCAGTAAACTTTAACCCTAAACCTAAGCCCAACCCGTAACCCTAATCCTATCCTTTTACCCTAAAACTAACCCCTAAACCTAACCCCTATACCTCACCCTAACTCTAACCCCAATCCTAATCTAACCATACCCCTTCATAAAACACTAACTCCTATCCGCTAACCCTAACACTAACCAAAAACCCTAATCACTAATCCCTAACCCTAACGCTTAACCTTTACCCTGACCGTTAACCCTCACCCTAAATCTTAAAACTGACCCTAACCTTCACCTTTAACTCTAAGCCTAACCCTTAACCCTACAGTAAGGAAGACCCTTAATGCTAATGGGATCCCTTATCCCTAACCCTAACACTACAGCTAAAAATAACCCTAACCTTGGATCCTTAAACCTAACCCCTAACACTTACTTTAACCCCAAACCCTAACCCTAATCCTAAGCATTAAACCTAAACCTATCTCTTAACCCTAACGCTAGCCCTTACCCTAACGCCTAGATCTATCCCTCAATCTATCCTACCGCCTAATCCTAACCTTAAGCCCTAATGCTAACACTAACCCTGAACCCTAAACCTACCCGTAACCCTTAACACTAACCCTATCCGTGAACCTAAACCCTGACCCTAACCATTACCCGCACCCAAGCATTTAACCCTGACCCTAACCCTAATCCTTAATGCTAACCTTAACACTAAAACCTAACCCTAAGCCCAACACTTAACCCTAATCCTATCCCTTAACCCTAACCCTAACCCTAATGCTACCCCCTAAACGTAACCCTAACCGTGACCAGTAAACCTAACCCTAACCTCTAACACCAATCATAGCACATAACTATAACCCTAAAACTAACCCTAACCCTAACCCTAACCCTAAACCCTAACACTTAACCTTAACCCTAAGCGTTAACTCTCACGCTAACCTTTAATCCTAACCCTAATCCTAATCTTCAACCCTAAACCTAACACTTAACCCTAACCCTGTACCAAACCCTAACCCCTCATCTTAACCCTAACCGTAAACCTCAACCCTAAACCAAAGTGTAACCGTTAAACCTAAGAGAAACCTTTAACCCTAACCCTAATCCCTAACCCTAAGCCCTCACCCTAACACTAAACTTCATCCTTAACCCTAACCAGAATCCTAACCCTAAATCTAATTCTCAGACTTCTTGCTTTCTTAGAGTTTAGAAAGCCTGCAATCCTCCCATGCCATGCGTCAAAGGAGGCTCTACCACTGTGTCCTGCATGAAACCCACGGGCCCATACGCAGAGTATGATAGAGTGGGTTCCCGGGTACAATCCCAGCCCCCTAAACTCCCCCCGCCCGCCTAATGCAGACAGGGCCCGTGCGCTAAGCATAAACAATACCTTTAACAGATAACCCTAACCCTGAACATAACACCCAACCCTGTTCCTGTTTCTCCCCTTAACACGTAAACCTCACCGTGCGCCTAACTTTAACCTCTTATCCTAACGTTAATGCATAACCCATTTCCTGAGAACAACCCCTATCCCATAATTCTAACCCTATCTCTTAGTCATCACTGTGACACCTAATCCCTAACCCTAATTCTAAACCGCTAACCCTAACCGTAACCCTACCTACAACCCTAACACTGACAGTAACCCTTACTTCTAACCCCAACGCTATGCCTAACAAAAACCCTAACCCTTGACCCTAACCCTTCACCCGAACCCCTAAGCCTTACCCTAACCCTTAACCCTAATCCTAATCCTAACCATTAAACCTAAACCTAGCTCTTAAAGCTAACCCTAAACCTTACCCTCACGACTAGACCTAACCCTGACACTAACCTAACACCTAATCCTAACCAGAACCCCTAAAGGTAACCCTGAACCCTATCCCTAACCCTAGCAGTAAACTTTAACCCTAAACCTAAGCCCAACCCGTAACCCTAATCCTATCCTTTTACCCTAAAACTAACCCCTTAACCTAAACCCTATACCTCACCCTAACTCTAACCCCAATCCTAATTCTAACCATACCCCTTCATAAAACACTAACTCCTAACCGCTAACACTAACACTAACCAAAAACCCTAATCACTAATCCCTAACCCTAACGCTTAACCTTTACCCTAACCGTTAACCCTCACCCTAAATCTTAACACTGCCCTAACCTTAACCTTTAACTCTAAGCCTAACCCTTAACCCTACAGTAAGGAAGACCCTTTATGCTAATGGGATCCCTTATCCCTAACCCTAACACTACAGCTAAAAATAACCCTAACCTTGGATCCTTAAACCTAACCCCTAACACTTACTTTAACCCCAAACCCTAACCCTAATCCTAAGCATTAAACCTAACCCTATCTCTTAACCCTAACGCTAGCCCTTACCCTAACGCCTAGATCTAACCCTCAATCTATCCTACCGCCCAATCCTAACCTTAAGCCCTAATGCTAACACTAACCCTGAACCCTAAACCTACACGTAACCCTTAACACTAACCCTATCTGTGAACCTTAACCCTGACCCTAACCATTACCTGCACCCAAGCATTTAACCCTGACCCTAACCCTAATCCTTAATGCTAACCCTAACACTAAACCCTAACCCTAAGCCCAACACTTAACCCTAATCGTATCCCTTAACCCTAACCCTAACCCTAATGCTACCCCCTAAACGTAACCCTAACCGTGACCAGTAAACCTAACGCTAACCTCTAACACAAACCATAGCACATAACTCTAACCCTAAAACTAACCCTAAACCCTAACTCTTAACCTTAACCCTAAGCGTTAACTCTCACGCTAACCTTTAATCCTAACCCTAATCCTAATCTTCAACCCTAAACCTAACACTTAACCCTAACCCTGACCAAACCCTAACCTCTCATCTTAACCCTAAGCGTAAACCTCAACCCTAAACCAAAGTGTAACCGTTAAACCTAAGAGTAACCTTTAACCCTAACCCTATTCCCTAACCCTAAGCCCTCACCCTAACACTAAACTTCATCCTTAACCCTAACCAGAATCCTAACCCTAAATCTAATTCTCAGACTTCTTGATTTCTTAGAGTTTAGAAAGCCTACAATCCTCCCATGCCATGCGTGAAAGGAGGCTCTACCACTGTGTCCTGCATGAAACCCACGGGCCCATACCCAGAGTATGATAGAGTGGGTTCCCGGGTACAATGCCAGCCCCCTAACCTGCCTCCGCCCGCCTAATGCAGACAGGGCCCGTGCGCTAAGCATAAACAATACCTTTAACAGATAACCCTAACCCTGAACATAACACCCATCCCTGTTCCTATTTCTCCCCTTAACACGTAAACCTCACCGTGCGCCTAACTTTAACCTCTTATCCTAACGTTAATGGATAACCCATTTCCTGAGAACAACCCCTATCCCATAATTCTAACCCTATCTCCTAGTCATCACTGTGACACCTAATCCCTAACCCTAATTCTAAACCGCTAACCCTAACCGTAACCCTACCTACAACCCTAACACTGGCAGTAACCCTTACTTCTAACCCCAACGCTATGCCTAACAAAAACCCTAACCCTTGACCCTAACCCTTCACCCTAACCCCTAAGCCTTACCCTAACCCTTAACCCTAATCCTAATCCTAACCATTAAACCTAACCCTAGCTCTTTTTTTTGTTTGTTTGTTTTTTTGTTTTTTTCTTTTTATTTCAGCTTATTATGGGGGTACAAAAGTTCAGGTTATGTATATTTCCCATGTCCCCATCCCCCTGAGTCAGAGCTTCAAGTGTGTCCATTCCCCAGACAGTGCGCATCGCACTCATCATGTAGGTATACACCCATCCCCTCCCCCGACCCCCCACATCTGTCTGACCCCCAATTAGCGTTATTCCCAAATGTGCACTTAGGTGATGATCAGGGAAACCAATTTGCTGGTAAGTACATGTGGTGCTTATTTTTCCATTCTTGGGATACTTCACTTAGTAGAATGGGTTCCAACTCTCTCCAGGAGAACAAAAGAGATTCTATATCACCATTATTTCTTATAGCTGAGTAATACTCCATGGTATGCATATATCACATTTTACTAATCTACTCATGTATTGATGTGCATTTGGGTTGTTTCCACATCTTTGCAATTGTGAATTGTGCTGCTATAAACATTTGGGTGCAGGTGTCTTTTTTATAGAATGACTTTGTTCTTTTGAGTAGATGTCCAATAATGGGATTGCTGGATCGAATGGTAGGTCTACTTGAATCTGTTTAATATATCTCCATATTGCTTTCCACAGGGGTTGCACTAGTTTGCAGTCCCACCAGCAGTGTATGAGTGTTCCTGTCTCTCCACATCCATGCCAACATGTATTGTTTTGGGACTTTTTGATAAAGGCCATTCTCACTGGAGTTAAGTGATATCTCATTGTGGTTTTGATTTGCATTTCCCTAATGATTAGAGATGTTGAACATTTTTTCATATATTTGTTAGCCATTCTTATATCTTCTTTTGAAAAATTTCTATTCATGTCCTTTGCCCACTTTTTGATAGGGTTGTTTGATTTTTTCTTACTGATTTTCCTGAGTTCTAAATAGATTCTTGTTATCAGTCCTTTATCGGATGTGTAGCATGCGAAAATTTTTCCCATTCTGTAGGTTTTCTGTTTACTCTCATGACTGTCTCTTTGGCTGTGCAGAAGCTTTTTAATTTGATCAGATCCCATTTATTTATTTTTGTTGTTGCTGTGATTGCCTTAGGGGTCTTTGAGAGGCAAATTTTCTATAGTCCAATGTCAAAGTATAGGGAACTCAAGGATTGAGTGCCAGGGTAAGGATCTTGAAGTTAATTCAAAAGGTGATGGGGAGTCATTGGAGGTTTCTATGGTGATGAATTCATATGAAAAATATATCATTGTGTGGTGTACAGAAAGGACTAGTTTGGATACTCTCTGTAAATAGAAGGATGTTGTAACTGTCTATATGTGGATGTTGTAACATATCCATGTTTTAATGTACAAACCATGTATCAGTCACTACATTTCTTTCTTCCTGCTTTGAACTTTAGAGTGGACACTACGAGGGAAAATTGTATGCTCACATAAATATGCTCCCCTATTATTATAATTTATCATTTTCAAATTCTGCCTGGTAACTCTTCTTTTCCTACCTAGTCGGTTTCCCTTCTTCATTTCATTTTGACTTTCTAAAATGACCTACTCTTGTCTTTGGATTTCCAATATCAGTCCCATCTCCCTTATCCTTAGGACATGTACTCACTGTCTACTTTCAACGAAATAAGTCCATTGACTATAAGCTACCATAATTTTAACTTGCTGTGTCTCACTTGTGAAAGGCAGATGTGCCTTTCATGAAGTTAACCTTTCTACTTTGTTCCTAATCATATTTTCTTCTATCTGCTCAGGGACCCTGCTCTGTCATGCCACCAACCTAACTTCTAGGTGCATTTCTGTATCTGCTAGCTCTAATCCCCAAATTTACTTATGACAAAAAAAAAAAAAAAGAATCCCATGCTGCCTTTTCTGTCTCTATTGTTTTCAATAACAAACATCCTGACAAGATAGCTAGTACTTATCACTTCTACCATTCCTCAGTCAATTGTAATATGGCTTTGGTTCTTATCAAGGCCCTGAAACTGATTTCTCAATAACCTTCAATGGGTCTCAATAGCCTGGTCAAATAGTTGTTCCTCTGTCCTCATTCTACTTTACTTCCTTAGAGTGGTTCAATATGGTTGAACACTATCCATATGGAAATTTTCTTCACTTTTCTTAGGATATTACTTGTTTTTTACTCTACACTTAGTATCAGTGGTTTCTCTCTCTCTTTGCTGGACTCTCCTATTCAATTTGCCTCTCAAAGACCCTAGCTCTTAAAGCTAACCCTAAACCTCACCCTCACTACTAGACCTAACCCTGACACTAACCTAACACCTAACCCTAACCAGAACCCCTAAAGCTAACCCTGAACCCTATCCCTAACCCTAGCAGTAAACTTTAACCCTAAACCTAAGCCCAACCCGTAACCCTAATCCTATCCTTTTACCCTAAAACTAACCCCTAAACCTAACCCCTATACCTCACCCTAACTCTAACCCCAATCCTAATTCTAACCATACCCCTTCATAAAACACTAACTCCTAACCGCTAACCCTAACACTAACCAAAAACCCTAATCACTAATCCCTAACCCTAACGCTTAACCTTTACCCTAACCGTTAACCCTCACCCTAAATCTTAACACTGACCCTAACCTTAACCTTTAACTCTAAGCCTAACCCTTGACCCTACAGTAAGGAAGACCCTTAAGGCTAATGGGATCCCTTATCCCTAACCCTAACGCTACAGCTAAAAATAACCCTAACCTTTGGTCCTTAAACCTAACCCCTAACACTTACTTTAACCCCAAACCCTAACCCTAATCCCAGGCATTAAGCCTAACCCTATCTCTTAACCCTAACGCTAGCCCTTACCCTAACGCCTAGATCTAACCCTAAATATAACCTACCGCCTAATCCTAACCTTAAGCCCTAATGCTAACACTAACACTGAACCCTAAACCTACCCGTAACACTTAACACTAACCCTTTCCGTGAACCTTAACCCTGACCCTAACCATTACCCGCACCCAAGCATTTAACCCTGACCCTAACCCTAATCCTTAATGCTAACCCTAACACTAAACCCTAACCCTAAGCCCAACACTTAACCCTAATCCTATCCCTTAACCCTAACCCTAACCCTAATGCTACCCCCTAAACATAACCCTAACCGTGACCAGTAAACCTAACCATAACCTCTAACAAAAACCATAGCACATAACTCTAACCCTAAAACTCACCCTAACCCTAACCCTAAACCCTAACTCTTAACCTTAACCCTAAGCGTTATCTCTCACGCTAACCTTTAATCCTAACCGTAATCCTAATCGTCAACCCTAAACCTAACACTTAACCCTAACCCTGTACCAAACACTAAACCCTCATCTTAACCCTAACCGTAAACCTTAACCCTAAGCCAAAGTGTAACCGTTAAACCTAAGAGTAACCTTTAACCCTAACCCTAATCCCTAACCCTAAGCCCTCACCCTAACACTAAACTTCATCCTTAACCCTAACCAGAATCCTAACCCTAAATCTAGTTCTCAGACTTCTTCCTTTCTTAGAGTTTAGAAAGCCTGCAATCCTCCCATGCCATGCGTGAAAGGAGGCTCTACCACTGTGTCCTGCATGAAACCCACGGGCCCATACCCAGAGTATGATAGAGTGGGTTCCCGGGTACAATCCCAACCCCCTAAACTCCCCCCTCCCGCCTAATGCAGACAGGGCCCGTGCGCTAAGCATAAACAATACCTTTAACAGATAACCCTAACCCTGAACATAACACCCAACCCTGCTGCTATTTCTCCCCTTAACACGTAAACCTCACCGTGCGCCTAACTTTAACCTCTTATCCTAACGTTAATGCATAACCCATTTCCTGAGAACAACCCCTATCCCAAAATTCTAACCCTATCTCCTAGTCATCACTGTGACACCTAATCCCTAACCCTAATTCTAAACCGCTAACCCTAACCGGAACCCTACCTACAACCCTAACACTGACAGTAACCCTTACTTCTAACCCCAACGCTATGCCTAACAAAAACCCTAACCCTTGAACCTAACACTTCACCCTAACCCCTAAGCCTTACCCTAACCCTTAACCCTAATCCTAATCCTAACCATTAAACCTAACTCTAGCTCTTAAAGCTAACCCTAAACCTTACCCTCACGACTAGACCTAACCCTGACACTAACCTAACACCTAACCCTAACCAGAACCCCTAAAGCTAACCCTGAACCCTATCCCTAACCCTAGCAGTAAACTTTAACCCTAAACCTAAGCCCAACCCGTAACCCTAATCCTATCCTTTTACCCTAAAACAAACCCCTAAACCTAACCCCTATACCTCACCCTAACTCTAACCCCAATCCTAATTCTAACCATACCCCTTCATAAAACACTAACTCCTAACCGCTAACCCTAACACTAACCAAAAACCCTAATCACTAATCCCTAACCCTAACGCTTAACCTTTACCCTAACCGTTAACCCTCACCCTAAATCTTAACACTGACCCTAACCTTAACCTTTAACTCTAAGCCTAACACTTAACCCTACAGTAAGGAAGACCCTTAATGCTAATGGGATCCCTTATCCCTAACCCTAACACTACAGCTAAAAATAACCCTAACCTTGGATCCTTAAACCTAACCCCTAACACTTACTTTAACCCAAAACCCTAACCCTAATCCTAAGCATTAAACCTAACCCTATCTCTTAACCCTAACGCTAGCCCTTACCCTAACGCCTAGATCTAACGCTAAATCTAACCTACCGCCTAATCCTAACCATAAGCCCTAATGCTAACACTAACCCTGAACCCTAAATCTACCCATAACCCTTAACACTAACCCTATCCGTGATCCTTAACCCTGACCCTAACATTACCCGCACCCAAGCATTTAACCCTGACCCTAACCCTAATCCTTAATGCTAAACCTAACACTAAACCCTAACCCTAAGCCCAACACTTAACCCTAATCCTATCCCTTAACCCTAACCCTAACCCTAACCCTAATGCTAACCCCTAAACGTAACCCTAACCGTGACCAGTAAACCTAACCCTAACCTCTAACACAAACCATAGCACATAACTCTAACCCTAAAACTAACCCTAACCCTAACCCTAAACCCTAACTCTTAACCTTAACCCTAAGCGTTAACTCTCACGCTAACCTTTAATCCTAACCCTAATCCTAATCTTCAACCCTAAACCTAACACTTAACCCTAACCCTGTACCAAACCCTAACCCCTCATCTTAACCCTAACCGTAAACCTCAACCCTAAACCAAAGTGTAACCGTTAAACCTAAGAGTAACCTTTAACCCTAACCCTAATCCCTAACCCTAAGCCCTCACCCTAACACTAAACTTCATCCTTAACCCTAACCAGAATCCTAACCCTAAATCTAATTCTCAGACTTCTTGCTTTCTTAGAGTTTAGAAAGCCTGCAATCCTCCCATGCCATGCGTCAAAGGAGGCTCTACCACTGTGCCCTCCGTGAAACCGACGGGCCCATACCCAGAGTATGATAGAGTGGGTTCTGGGGTACAATCCCAGCCCCCTAAACTCCCCCCGCCCGCCTAATGCAGACAGGGCCCGTGCGCTAAGCATAAACAATACCTTTAACAGATAACCCTAACCCTGAACATAACACCCAACCCTGTTCCTATTTCTCCCCTTAACACGTAAACCTCACCGTGCGCCTAACTTTAACCTCTTATCCTAACGTTAATGCATAACCCATTTCCTGAGAACAACCCCTATCCCATAATTCTAACCCTATCTCCTAGTCATCACTGTGACACCT
Organism: Eulemur rufifrons; assembly: GCF_041146395.1. Taxonomy (NCBI): domain Eukaryota; kingdom Metazoa; phylum Chordata; class Mammalia; order Primates; family Lemuridae; genus Eulemur; species Eulemur rufifrons. The sequence goes on from NW_027182816.1 coordinate 2,573,058, forward strand.
AATCCCTAACCCTAATTCAAAACCGCTAACCCTAACCGGGACCCTACCTACAACCCTAACACTGACAGTAACCCTTACTTCTAACCCCAACGCTATGCCTAACAAAAACCCTAACCCTTGACCCTAACCCTTCACCCTAACCCCTAAGCCTTACCCTAACCCTTAACCCTAATCCTAATCCTAACCAGTAAACCTAACCCTAGCTCTTAAAGCTAACCCTAAACCTTACCCTCACGACTAGACCTAACCCTGACACTAACCTAACACCTAACCCTAACCAGAACCCCTAAAGCTAACCCTGAACCCTATCCCTAACCCTAGCAGTAAACTTTAACCCTAAACCTAAGCCCAACCCGTAACCCTAATCCTATCCTTTTACCCTAAAACTAACCCCTAAACCTAACCCCTATACCTCACCCTAACTCTAACCCCAATCCTAATTCTAACCATACCCCTTCATAAAACACTAACTCCTAACCGCTAACCCTAACACTAACCAAAAACCCTAATCACTAATCCCTAAGCCTAACGCTTAACCTTTACGCTAACCGTTAACCCTCACCCTAAATCTTAACACTGACCCTAACCTTAAACTTTAACTCTAAGCCTAACCCTTAACTCTACAGAAAGGAAGACCCTTAATGCTAATGGGATCCCTTATCCCTAACCCTAACACTACAGCTAAAAATAACCCTAACCTTGGATCCTTAAACCTAACCCCTAACACTTACTTTAACCCCAAACCCTAACCTTAATCCTAAGCATTAAACCTAACCCTATCTCTTAACCCTAACGCTAGCCCTTACCCTAACGCCTAGATCTAACGCTAAATCTAACCTACCGCCTAATCCTAACCATAAGCCCTAATGCTAACACTAACCCTGAACCCTAAATCTACCCATAACCCTTAACACTAACCCTATCCGTGATCCTTAACCCTGACCCTAACATTACCCGCACCCAAGCATTTAACCCTGACCCTAACCCTAATCCTTAATGCTAAACCTAACACTAAACCCTAACCCTAAGCCCAACACTTAACCCTAATCCTATCCCTTAACCCTAACCCTAACCCTAACCCTAATGCTAACCCCTAAACGTAACCCTAACCGTGACCAGTAAACCTAACCCTAACCTCTAACACAAACCATAGCACATAACTCTAACCCTAAAACTAACCCTAACCCTAACCCTAAACCCTAACTCTTAACCTTAACCCTAAGCGTTAACTCTCACGCTAACCTTTAATCCTAACCCTAATCCTAATCTTCAACCCTAAACCTAACACTTAACCCTAACCCTGTACCAAACCCTAACCCCTCATCTTAACCCTAACCGTAAACCTCAACCCTAAACCAAAGTGTAACCGTTAAACCTAAGAGTAACCTTTAACCCTAACCCTAATCCCTAACCCTAAGCCCTCACCCTAACACTAAACTTCATCCTTAACCCTAACCATAATCCTAACCCTAAATCTAATTCTCAGACTTCTTGCTTTCTTAGAGTTTAGAAAGCCTGCAATCCTCCCATGCCATGCGTCAAAGGAGGCTCTACCACTGTGCCCTCCGTGAAACCGACGGGCCCATACCCAGAGTATGATAGAGTGGGTTCCCGGGTACAATCCCAGGCCCCTAAACTCCCCCCGCCCGCCTAATGCAGACAGGGCCCGTGCGCTAAGCATAAACAATACCTTTAACAGATAACCCTAACCCTGAACATAACACCCAACCCTGCTCCTATTTCTCCCCTTAACACGTAAACCTCACCGTGCGCCTAACTTTAACCTCTTATCCTAACGTTAATGCATAACCCATTTCCTGAGAACAACCCCTATCCCATAATTCTAACCCTATCTCCTAGTCATCACTGTGACACCTAATCCCTAACCCTAATTCTAAACCGCTAACCCTAACCGTAACCCTACCTACAACCCTAACACTGACAGTAAGCCTTACTTCTAACCCCAACGCTATGCCTAAAAAAAACCCTAACCCTTGACCCTAACCCTTCACCCTAACCCCTAAGCCTTACCCTAACCCTTCACCCTAATCCTAATCCTAACCATTAAACCTAACCCTAGCTATTAAAGCTAACCCTAAACCTTACCCTCACGACTAGACCTAACCCTGACACTAACCTAACACCTAACACTAACCAGAACCCCTAAAGCTAACCCTGAACCCTATCCCTAACCCTAGCAGTAAACTTTAACCCTAAACCTAAGGCCAACCCGTAACCCTAATCCTATCCTTTTACCCTAAAACTAACCCCTAAACCTAACCCCTATACCTCACCCTAACTCTAACCCCAATCCTAATTCTAACCATACCCCTTCATAAAACACTACCTCCTAACCGCTAACCCTAACACTAACCAAAAACCCTAAACACTAATCCCTAACCCTAACGCTTAACCTTTACCCTAACCGTTAACCCTCACCCTAAATCTTAACACTGACCCTAACCTTAACCTTTAACTCTAAGCCTAACCCTTAACCCTACAGTAAGGAAGACCCTTAATTCTAATGGGATCCCTTATCCCTAACCCTAACTCTACAGCTAAAAATAACCCTAAATTTGGATCCTTAAACCTAACCCCTAACACTTACTTTAACCCCAAACCCTAACCATAATCCTAAGCATTAAACCTAACCCTATCTCTTAACCCTAACGCTAGCCCTTACCCTAACGCCTAGATCTAACGCAAAATCTAAACTACCGCCTTATCCTAACCTTAAGCCCTAATGCTAACACTAACCCTGAACCCTAAACCTACCCCTAACCCTTAACACTAACCCTAACCGTGATCCTTAACCCTGACCCTAACATTACCCGCACCCAAGCATTTAACCCTGACCCTAACCCTAATCCTTAATGCTAACCCTAACACTAAACCCTAACCCTAAGCCCAACACTTAACCCTAATCCTATCCCTTAACCCTAACCCTAACCCTAACCCTAATGCTAACCCCTAAACGTAACCCTAACCCTGACCAGTAAACCTAACCCTAACCTCTAACACAAACCATAGCACATAACTCTAACCCTAAAACTAACCCTAACCCTAACCCTAAACCCTAACTCTTAACCTTAACCCTAAGCGTTAACTCTCAAGCTAACCTTTAATCCTAACCCTAATCCTAATCTTCAACCCTAAACCTAACACTTAACCCTAACCCTGTACCAAACCCTAACCCCTCATCTTAACCCTAACCGTAAACCTCAACCCTAAACCAAAGTGTAACCGTTAAACCTAAGAGTAACCTTTAACCCTAACCCTAATCCCTAGCACTAAGCCCTTACCCTAACACTAAACTTCATCCTTAACCCTAACCAGAATCCTAACCCTAAATCTAATTCTCAGACTTCTTGCTTTCTTAGAGTTTAGAAAGCCTGCAATCCTCCCATGCCATGCGTTAAAGGAGGCTCTACCACTGTGTCCTCCATGAAACCCACGGGCCCATACCCAGAGTATGATAGAGTGGGTTCCCGGGTACAATCCCAGCCCCCTAAACTCCCCCCGCCCGCCTAATGCAGACAGGGCCCGTGCGCTAAACATAAACAATACCTTTAACAGATAACCCTAACCCTGAACATAACACCCAACCCTGGTCCTATTTCTCCCCTTAACACGTAAACCTCACCGTGCGCCTAAATTTAACCTCTTATCCTAACGTTAATGCATAACCCATATCCTGAGAACAACCCCTATCCCATAATTCTAACCCTATCTCCTAGTCATCACTGTGACACCTAATCCCTAACCCTAATTCTAAACCGCTAACCCTAACCGGAACCCTACCTACAACCCTAACACTGACAGTAACCCTTACTTCTAACCCCAACGCTATGCCTAACAAAAACCGTAACCCTTGACCCTAACCCTTCACCCTAACCCCTAAGCCTTACCCTAACCCTTAACCCTAATCCTAATCCTAACCATTAAACCTAACCCTAGCTCTTAAAGCTAACCCTAAACCTTACCCTCACGACTAGACCTAACCCTGACACTAACCTAACACCTAACCCTAACCAGAACCCCTAAAGCTAACCCTGAACCCTATCCCTAACCCTAGCAGTAAATTTTAACCCTAAACCTAAGCCCAACCCGTAACCCTAATCCTATCCTTTTACCCTAAAACTAACCCCTAAACCTAACCCCTATACCTCACCCTAACTCTAACTCCAATCCTAATTCTAACCATACCCCATCATAAAACACTAACTCCTAACCGCTAACCCTAACACTAGCCAAAAACCCTAATCACTAATCCCTAACCCTAACGCTTAACCTTTACCCTAACTGTTAACCCTCACCCTAAATCTTAACACTGACCCTAACCTTAACCTTTAACTCTAAGCCTAACCCTTAACCCTGCAGTAAGGAAGACCCTTAATGCTAATGGGATCCCTTATCCCTAACCCTAACACTACAGCTAAAAATAACCCTAACCTTGGATCCTTAAACCTAACCCTTAACACTTACTTTAACCCCAAACCCTAACCCTAATCCTAAGCATTAAACCTAACCCTATCTCTTAACCCTAACGCTAGCCCTTACCCTAACGCCTAGATCTAAAGCTAAATCTAACCTACCGCCTTATCCTAACCTTAAGCCCTAATGCTAACACTAACCCTGAACCCTAAAACTACCCGTAACCCTTAACACTAACCCTAACCGTGATCCTTAACCCTGACCCTAACATTACCCGCACCCAAGCATTTAACCCTGACCCTAACCCTAATCCTTAATGCTAACCCTAACACTAAACCCTAACCCTAAGCCCAACACTTAACCCTAATCCTATCCCTTAACCCTAACCCTAACCCTAACCCTAATGCTAACCCCTAAACGTAACCCTAACCGTGACCAGTAAACCTAACCCTAACCTCTAACACAAACCATAGCACATAACTCTAACCCTAAAACTAACCCTAACCCTAACCCTAAACCCTAACTCTTAACCTTAACCCTAAGCGTTAACTCTCACGCTAACCTTTAATCCTAACCCTAATCCTAATCTTCAACCCTAAACCTAACACTTAACCCTAACCCTGTACCAAACCCTAACCCCTCATCTTAACCCTAACCGTAAACCTCAACCCTAAACCAAAGTGTAACCGTTAAACCTAAGAGTAACCTTTAACCCTAACCCTAATCCCTAACCCTAAGCCCTCACCCTAACACTAAACTTCATCCTTCACCCTAACCAGAATCCTAACCCTAAATCTAATTCTCAGACTTCTTGCTTTCTTAGAGTTTAGAAAGCCTGCAATCCTCCCATGCCATGCGTCAAAGGAGGCTCTACCACTGTGTCCTGCATGAAACCCACGGGCCCATACCCAGAGTAGGATAGAGTGGGTTCCCGAGTACAATCCCAGCCCCCAAACTCCCCCCGCCCGCCTAATGCAGAGAGGGCCCGTGCGCTAAGCATAAACAATACCTTTAACAGATAACCCTAACCCTGAACATAACACCCAACCCTGTTCCTATTTCTCCCCTTAACACGTAAACCTCACCGTGCGCCTAACTTTAACTTCTTCTCCTAACGTTAACGCATAACCCATTTCCTGAGAACAACCCCTATCCCATAATTCTAACCCTATCTCCTAGTCATCACTGTGACACCTAATCCCTAACCCTAATTCTAAACCGCTAACCCTAACCGTAACCCTACCTACAACCCTAACACTGACAGTAACCCTTACTTCTAACCCCAACGCTATGCCTAACAAAAACCCTAACCCTTGACCCTAACCCTTCACCCTAACCCCTAAGCCTTACCCTAACCCTTAACCCGAATCCTAATCCTAACCATTAAACCTAACCCTAGCTCTTAAAGCTAACCCTAAACCTTACCCTCACGACTAGACCTAACCCTGACACTAACCTAACACCTAACCCTAACCAGAACCCCTAAAGCTAACCCTGAACCCTATCCCTAACCCTAGCAGTAAACTTTAACCCTAACCCTAAGCCCAACCCGTAACCCTAATCCTATCCTTTTACCCTAAAACTAACCCCTAAACCTAACCCCTATACCTCACCCTAACTCTAACCCCAATCCTAATTCTAACCATACCCCTTCATAAAACACTAACTCCTAACCGCTAACCCTAACACTAACCAAAAACCCTAATCACTAATCCCTAACCCTAACGCTTAACCTTTACGCTAACCGTTAACCCTCACCCTAAATCTTAACACTGACCCTAACCTTTACCTTTAACTCTAAGCCTAACCCTTAACCCTACAGAAAGGAAGACCCTTAATGCTAATGGGATCCCTTATCCCTAACCCTAACACTACAGCTAAAAATAACCCTAACCTTGGATCCTTAAACCTAACCCCTAACACTTACTTTAACCCCAAACCCTAACCCTAATCCTAAGCATTAAACCTAACCCTATCTCTTAACCCTAACTCTAGCCCTTACCAAAACGCCTAGATCTAACGCTAAATCTAACCTACCGCCTTATCCTAACCTTAAGCCCTAATGCTAACACTAACCCTGAACCCTAAACCTACCCGAAACCCTTAACACTAACCCTATCCGTGATCCTTAACCCTGACACTAACATTACCCGCACCCAAGCATTTAACCCTGACCCTAACCCTAATCCTTAATGCTAACCCTAACACTAAACCCTAACCCTAAGCCCAACACTTAACCCTAATCCTATCCCTTAACCCTAACCCTAACCCTAATGCTAACCCCTAAACGTAACCCTAACCGTGACCAGTAAACCTAACCCTAACCTCTAACACAAACCATAGCACATAACTTTAACCCTAAAACTAACCCTAACCCTAACCCTAAACCCTAACTCTTAACCTTAACCCTAAGCGTTAACTCTCACGCTAACCTTTAATCCTAACCCTAATCCTAATCTTCAACCCTAAACCTAACACTTAACCCTAACCCTGTACCAAACCCTAACCCCTCATCTTAACCCTAACCGTTAACCTCAACCCTAAACCAAAGTGTAACCGTTAAACCTAAGAGTAACCTTTAACCCTAACCCTAATCCCTAACCCTAAGCCCTCACCCTAACACTAAATTTCATCCTTAACCCTAACCCTAAATCTAATTCTCAGACTTCTTGCTTTCTTAGAGTTTAGAAAGCCTGCAATCCTCCCATGCCATGCGTGAAAGGAGGCTCTACCACTGTGTCCTGCATGAAACCCACGGGCCCATACCCAGAGTATGATAGAGTGGGTTCCCGGGTACAATCCCAGCCCCCTAAACTCCCCCCGCCCGCCTAATGCAGACAGGGCCCGTGCGCTAAGCATAAACAATACCTTTAACAGATAACCCTAACCCTGAACATAACACCCGACCCTGTTCCTATTTCTCCCCTTAACACGTAAACCTCACCGTGCGCCTAACTTTAACTTCTTATCCTAACGTTAAAGCATAACCCATTTCCTGAGAACAACCCCTATCCCATAATTCTAACCCTATCTCCTAGTCATCACTGTGACACCTAATCCCTAACCCTAATTCTAAACCGCTAACCCTAACCGTAACCCTACCTACAACCCTAACACTGACAGTAACCCTTACTTCTAACCCCAACGCTATGCCTAACAAAAACCCTAACCCTTCACCCTAACCCTTCACCCTAACCCCTAAGCCTTACCCTAACCCTTAACCCTAATCCTAATCCTAACCATTAAACCTAACCCTAGCTCTTAAAGCTAACCCTAAACCTTACCCTCACGACTAGACCTAACCCTGACACTAACCTAACACCTAACCCTAACCAGAACCCCTAAAGCTAACCCTGAACCCTATCCCTAACCCCAGCAGTAAACTTTAACCCTAACCCTAAGCCCAACCCGTAACTCTAATCCTATCCTTTTACCCTAAAACTAACCCCTAAACCTAACCCCTATACCTCACCCTAACTCTAACTCCAATCCTAATTCTAACCATACCCCATCATAAAACACTAACTCCTAACCGCTAACCCTAACACTAACCAAAAACCCTAATCACTAATCCCTAACCCTAACGCTTAACCTTTACCCTAACTGTTAACCCTCACCCTAAATCTTAACACTGACCCTAACCTTAACCTTTAACTCTAAGCCTAACCCTTAACCCTGCAGTAAGGAAGACCCTTAATGCTAATGGGATCCCTTATCCCTAACCCTAACACTACAGCTAAAAATAACCCTAACCTTGGATCCTTAAACCTAACCCTTAACACTTACTTTAACCCCAAACCCTAACCCTAATCCTAAGCATTAAACCTAACCCTATCTCTTAACCCTAACGCTAGCCCTTACCCTAACGCCTAGATCTAACGCTAAATCTAACCTACCGCCTAATCCTAACCTTAAGCCCTAATGCTAACACTAACCCTGAACCCTAAACCTACCCGTAACCCTTAACACTAACCCTATCCGTGATCCTTAACCATGACCCTAACATTACCCGCACCCAAGCATTTAACCCTGACCCTAACCCTAATCCTTAATGCTAACGCTAACACTAAACCCTAACCCTAAGCCCAACACTTAACCCTAATCCTATCCCTTAACCCTAACCCTAACCCTAACCCTAATGCTAACCCCTAAACGTAACCCTAACCGTGACCAGTAAACCTAACCCTAACCTCTAACACAAACCATAGCACATAACTCTAACCCTAAAAATAACCCTAACCCTAACCCTTAACCCTAATTCTTAACCTTAACCCTAAGCGTTAACTCTCACGCTAACCTTTAATCCTAACCCTAATCCTAATCTTCAACCCTAAACCTAACACATAACCCTAACCCTGTACCAAACCCTAACCCCTCATCTTAACCCTAACCGTAAACCTCAACCCTAAACCAAAGTGTAACCGTTAAACCTAAGAGTAACCTTTAACCCTAACCCTAATCCCTAACACTAAGCCCTTACCCTAACACTAAACTTCATCCTTAACCCTAACCAGAATCCTAACCCTAAATCTAATTCTCAGACTTCTTGCTTTCTTAGAGTTTAGAAAGCCTGCAATCCTCCCATGCCATGCGTTAAAGGAGGCTCTACCACTGTGTCCTCCATGAAACCCACGGGCCCATACCCAGAGTATGATAGAGTGGGTTCCCGGGTACAATCCCAGCCCCCTAAACTCCCCCCGCCCGCCTAATGCAGACAGGGCCCGTGCGCTAAACATAAACAATACCTTTAACAGATAACCCTAACCCTGAACATAACACCCAACCCTGGTCCTATTTCTCCCCTTAACACGTAAACCTCACCGTGCGACTAAATTTAACCTCTTATCCTAACGTTAATGCATAACCCTTATCCTGAGAACAACCCCTATCCCATAATTCTAACCCTATCTCCTACTCATCACTGTGACACCTAATCCCTAACCCTAATTCTAAACCGCTAACCCTAACCGGAACCCTACCTACAACCCTAACACTGACAGTAACCCTTACTTCTAACCCCAACGCTATGCCTAACAAAAACCGTAACCCTTGACCCTAACCCTTCACCCTAACCCCTAAGCCTTACCCTAACCCTTAACCCTAATCCTAATCCTAACCATTAAACCTAACCCTAGCTCTTAAAGCTAACCCTAAACCTTACCCTCACAACTAGACCTAACCCTGACACTAACCTAACACCTAACCCTAACCAGAACCCCTAAAGCTAACCCTGAACCCTATCCCTAACCCTAGCAGTAAATTTTAACCCTAAACCTAAGCCCAACCCGTAACCCTAATCCTATCCTTTTACCCTAAAACTAACCCCTAAACCTAACCCCTATACCTCACCCTAACTCTAACTCCAATACTAATTCTAACCATACCCCATCATAAAACACTACCTCTTAACCGCTAACCCTAACACTAACCAAAAACCCTAATCACTAATCCCTAACCCTAACGCTTAACCTTTACCCTAACCGTTAACCCTCACCCTAAATCTTAACACTGACCCTAACCTTAACCTTTAACTCTAAGCCTAACCCTTAACCCTGCAGTAAGGAAGACCCTTAATGCTAATGGGATCCCTTATCCCTAACCCTAACACTACAGCTAAAAATAACCCTAACCTTGGATCCTTAATCCTAACCCTTAACACTTACTTTAACCCCAAACCCTAACCCTAATCCTAAGCATTAAACCTAACCCTATCTCTTAACCCTAACGCTAGCCCTTACCCTAACGCCTAGATCTAACGCTAAATCTAACCTACCGCCTAATCCTAACCTTAAGCCCTAATGCTAACACTAACCCTGAACCCTAAACCTACCCGTAACCCTTAACACTAACCCTATCCGTGATTCTTAACCATGACCCTAACATTACCCGCACCCAAGCATTTAACCCTGACCCTAACCCTAATCCTTAATGCTAACCCTAACACTAAACCCTAACCCTAAGCCCAACACTTAACCCTAATCCTATCCCTTAACCCTAACCCTAACCCTAACCCTAATGCTAACCCCTAAACGTAACCCTAACCGTGACCAGTAAACCTAACCCTAACCTCTAACACAAACCATAGCACATAACTCTAACCCTAAAAATAACCCTAACCCTAACCCTTAACCCTAATTCTTAACCTTAACCCTAAGCGTTAACTCTCACGCTAACCTTTAATCCTAACCCTAATCCTAATCTTCAACCCTAAACCTAACACATAACCCTAACCCTGTACCAAACCCTAACCCCTCATCTTAACCCTAACCGTAAACCTCAACCCTAAACCAAAGTGTAACCGTTAAACCTAAGAGTAACCTTTAACCCTAACCCTAATCCCTAACCCTAAGCCCTCACCCTAACACTAAACTTCATCCTTAACCCTAACCAGAATCCTAACCCTAAATCTAATTCTCAGACTTCTTGCTTTCTTAGAGTTTAGAAAGCCTGCAATCCTCCCATGCCATGCGTTAAAGGAGGCTCTACCACTGTGTCCTCCATGAAACCCACGGGCCCATACCCAGAGTATGATAGAGTGGGTTCCCGGGTACAATCCCAGCCCCCTAAACTCCCCCCGCCCGCCTAATGCAGACAGGGCCCGTGCGCTAAACATAAACAATACCTTTAACAGATAACCCTAACCCTGAACATAACACCCAACCCTGGTCCTATTTCTCCCCTTAACACGTAAACCTCACCGTGCGCCTAAATTTAACCTCTTATCCTAACGTTAATGCATAACCCTTATCCTGAGAACAACCCCTATCCCATAATTCTAACCCTATCTCCTAGTCATCACTGTGACACCTAATCCCTAACCCTAATTCTAAACCGCTAACCCTAACTGGAACCCTACCTACAACCCTAACACTGACAGTAACCCTTACTTCTAACCCCAACGCTATGCCTAACAAAAACCGTAACCCTTGACCCTAACCCTTCACCCTAACCCCTAAGCCTTACCCTAACCCTTAACCCTAATCCTAATCCTAACCATTAAACCTAACCCTAGCTCTTAAAGCTAACCCTAAACCTTACCCTCACGACTAGACCTAACCCTGACACTAACCTAACACCTAACCCTAACCAGAACCCCTAAAGCTAACCCTGAACCCTATCCCTAACCCTAGCAGTAAATTTTAACCCTAAACCTAAGCCCAACCCGTAACCCTAATCCTATCCTTTTACCCTAAAACTAACCCCTAAACGTAACCCCTATACCTCACCCTAACTCTAACTCCAATACTAATTCTAACCATACCCCATCATAAAACACTACCTCCTAACCGCTAACCCTAACACTAACCAAAAACCCTAATCACTAATCCCTAACCCTAACGCTTAACCTTTACCCTAACCGTTAACCCTCACCCTAAATCTTAACACTGACCCTAACCTTAACCTTTAACTCTAAGCCTAACCCTTAACCCTGCAGTAAGGAAGACCCTTAATGCTAATGGGATCCCTTATCCCTAACCCTAACACTACAGCTAAAAATAACCCTAACCTTGGATCCTTAAACCTAACCCTTAACACTTACTTTAACCCCAAACCCTAACCCTAATCCTAAGCATTAAACCTAACCCTATCTCTTAACCCTAACGCTAGCCCTTACCCTAACGCCTAGATCTAACGCTAAATCTAACCTACCGCCTAATCCTAACCTTAAGCCCTAATGCTAACACTAACCCTGAACCCTAAACCTACCCGTAACCCTTAACACTAACCCTATCCGTGATCCTTAACCATGACCCTAACATTACCCGCACCCAAGCATTTAACCCTGACCCTAACCCTAATCCTTAATGCTAACGCTAACACTAAACCCTAACCCTAAGCCCAACACTTAACACTAATCCTATCCCTTAACCCTAACCCTAACCCTAACCCTAATGCTAACCCCTAAACGTAACCCTAACCGTGACCAGTAAACCTAACCCTAACCTCTAACACAAACCATAGCACATAACTCTAACCCTAAAAATAACCCTAACCCTAACCCTAACCCTAATTCTTAACCTTAACCCTAAGCGTTAACTCTCACGCTAACCTTTAATCCTAACCCTAATCCTAATCTTCAACCCTAAACCTAACACTTAACCCTAACCCTGTACCAAACCCTAACCCATCATCTTAACCCTAACCGTAAACCTCAACCCTAAACCAAAGTGTAACCGTTAAACCTAAGAGTAACCTTTAACCCTATCCCTAATCCCTAACCCTAAGCCCTCACCCTAACACTAAACTTCATCCTTAACCCTAACCAGAATCCTAACCCTAAATCTAATTCTCAGACTTCTTGCTTTCTTAGAGTTTAGAAAGCCTGCAATCCTCCCATGCCATGCGTGAAAGGAGGCTCTACCACTGTGTCCTGCATGAAACCCACGGGCCCATACCCAGAGTATGATAGAGTGGGTTCTCGGGTACAATCCCAGCCCCCTAAACTCCCCCCGCCCGCCTAATGCAGACAGGGCCCGTGCGCTAAGCATAAACAATACCTTTAACAGATAACCCTAACCCTGAACATAACACCCAACCCTGTTCCTATTTCTCCCCTTAACACGTAAACCTCACCGTGCGCCTAACTTTAACCTCTTATCGTAACGTTAATGCATAACCAATTTCCTGAGAACAACCCCTATCCCATAATTCTAACCCTATCTCCTAGTCATCACTGTGACACCTAATCCCTAACCCTAATTCTAAACCGCTAACCCTAACCGTAACCCTACCTACAACCCTAACACTGACAGTAACCCTTACTTCTAACCCCAACGCTATGCCTAACAAAAACCCTAACCCTTGACTCTAACCCTTCACCCTAACCCCTAAGCCTTACCCTAACCCTTAACCCTAATCCTAATCCTAAACATTAAACCTAACCCTAGCTCTTAAAGCTAACCCTAAACCTTACCCTCACGACTAGACCTAACCCTGACACTAACCTAACACCTAACCCTAACCAGAACCCCTAAAGCTAACCCTGAAACCTATCCCTAACCCTAGCAGTAAACTTTAACCCTAAACCTAAGCCCAACCCGTAACCCTAATCCTATCCTTTTACCCTAAAACTAACCCCTAAACCTAACCCCTACACCTCACCCTAACTCTAACCCCAATCCTAATTCTAACCATACCCCTTCATAAAACACTAACTCCTAACCGCTAACCCTAACACTAACCAAAAACCCTAATCACTAATCCCTAACCCTAACGCTTAACCTTTACCCTAACCGTTCACCCACACCCTAAATCTTAACACTGACCCTAACCTTAACCTTTAACTCTAAGCCTAACCCTTAACCCTACAGTAAGGAAGACCCTTAATGCTAATGGGATCCCTTATCCCTAACCCTAACACTACAGCTAAAAATAACCCTAACCTTGGATCCTTAAACCTAACCCCTAACACTTACTTTAACCCCAAACCCTAACCCTAATCCTAAGCATTAAACCTAACCCTATCTCTTAACCCTAACGTTAGCCCTTACCCTAACGCCTAGATCTAACCCTAAATCTAACCTACCGCCTAATCCTAACCTTAAGCCCTAATGCTAACACTAACCCTGAACCCTAAACCTACCCGTAACCCTTAACACTAACCCTATCCGTGAACCTTCACCCTGACCCTAACCATTACCCGCACCCAAGCATTTAACCCTGATTCTAACCCTAATCCTTAATGCTAACCCTAACACTAAACCCTAACCCTAAGCCCAACACTTAACCCTAATCCTATCCCTTAACCCTAACCCTAACCCTAATGCTACCCCCTAAACGTAACCCTAACCGTGACCAGTAAACCTAACGCTAACCTCTAACACAAACCATAGCACATAACTCTAACCCTAAAACTAACCCTAACCCTAACCCTAACCCTAAACCCTAACTCTTAACCTTAACCCTAAGGGTTAACTCTCACGCTAACCTTTAATCCTAACCCTAATCCTAATCTTCAACCCTAAACCTAACACTTAACCCTAACCCTGTACCAAACCCTAACCCCTCATCTTAACCCTAACCGTAAACCTCAACCCGAAACCAAAGTGTAACCGTTAAACCTAAGAGTAACCTTTAACCCTAACCCTAATCCCTAACCCTAAACCCTCACCCTAACACTAAACTTCATTCTTAATCCTAACCCTAAATCTAATTCTCAGACTTCTTGCTTTCTTAGAGTTTAGAAAGCCTGCAATCCTCCCATGCCATGCGTGAAAGGAGGCTCTACCACTGTGTCCTGCATGAAACCCACGGGCCCATACCCAGAGTATCATAGAGTGGGTTCCCGGGTACAATCCCAGCCCCCTAAACTCCCCCCGCCCGCCTAATGCAGACAGGGCCCGTGCGCTAAACATAAACAATACCTTTAACAGATAACCCTAACCCTGAACATAACACCCAACCGTGCTCCTATTTCTCCCCTTAACACGTAAACCTCACCGTACGCCTAATTTTAACCTCTTATCCTAACGTTAATGCATAACCCATTTCCTGAGAACAACCCCTATCCCATAATTCTAACCCTATCTCCTAGTCATCACTGTGACACCTAATACCTAACCCTAATTCTAAACCGCTAACCCTAACCGTAACCCTACCTACAACCCTAACACTGACAGTAACCCTTACTTCTAAGCCCAACGCTATGCCTAACAAAAACCCTAACCCTTGACCCTAACCCTTCACCCTAACCCCTAAGCCTTACCCTAACCCTTAACCCTAATCCTAATCCTAACCATTAAACCTAACCCTAGCTCTTAAAGCTAACCCTAAACCTTACCCTCACGACTAGACCTAACCCTGACACTAACCTAACACCTAACCCTTATCAGAACCCCTAAAGCTAACCCTGAACCCTATCCCTAACCCCAGCAGTAAACTTTAACCCTAAACCTAAGCCCAACCCGTAACCCTAATCCTATCCTTTTACCCTAAAACTAACCCCTAAACCTAACCCCTATACCTCACCCTAACTCTAACCCCAATCCTAATTCTAACCATACCCCTTCATAAAACACTAACTCCTAACCGCTAACCCTAACACTAACCAAAAACCCTAATCACTAATCCCTAACCCTAACGCTTAACCTTTACCCTAACCATTAACCCTACCCTAAATCTTAACACTGACCCTAACCTTAACCTTTAACTCTAAGCCTAACCCTTAACCCTACAGTAAGGAAGACCCTTAATGCTAATGGGATCCCTTATCCCTAACCCTAACACTACAGCTAAAAATAACCCTAACCTTGGATCCTTAAACCTAACCCCTAACACTTACTTTAACCCAAAACCCTAACCCTAATCCTAAGCATTAAACCTAACCCTATCTCATAACCCTAACGTTAGCCCTTACCCTAACGCCTAGATCTAACCCTAAATCTAACCTACCGCCTAATCCTAACATTAAGCCCTAATGCTAACACTAACCCTGAACCCTAAACCTACCTGTAACCCTTAACACTAACCCTATCCGTGAACCTTCACCCTTACCCTAACCATTACCCGCACCCAAGCATTTAACCCTGATTCTAACCCTAAACCTTAATGATAAACCTAACACTAAACCCTAACCCTAAGCCCAACACTTAACCCTAATCCTCTCCCTTAACCCTAACCCTAACCCTAATGCTACCCCCTAAACGTAACCCTAACCGTGACCAGTAAACCTAACCCTAACCTCTAACACAAACCATAGCACATAACTCTAACCCTAAAACTAACCCAACCCTAACCCTAACCCTAACCCTAAACCCTAACACTTAACCTTAACCCTAAGCGTTAACTCTCACGCTAACCTTTAATCCTAATCCTAATCCATTTCTTCAACCCTAAACCTAACACTTAACCCTAACCCTGTACCAAACCCTAACTCCTCATCTTACCCGTAACCGTAAACCTCAACCCTAAACCAAAGTGTAACCGTTAAACCTAAGAGTAACCTTTAACCCTAACCCTAATCCCTAACCCTAAGCCCTCACCCTAACACTAAACTTCATTCTTAATCCTAACCCTAAATCTAATTCTCAGACTTCTTGCTTTCTTAGAGTTTAGAAAGCCTGCAATCCTCCCATGCCATGCGTGAAAGGAGGCTCTACCACTGTGTCCTGCATGAAACCCACGGGCCCATACCCAGAATATGATAGAGTGGGTTCCCGGGTACAATCCCAGCCCCCTAAACTCTCCCCGCCCGCCTAATGCAGACAGGGCCCGTGCGCTAAACATAAACAATACCTTTAACAGATAACCCTAACCCTGAACATAACACCCAACCCTGGTCCTATTTCTCCCCTTAACACGTAAACCTCACCGTGCGCCTAATTTTAACCTCTTATCCTAACGTTAATGCATAACCCATTTCCTGAGAACAAACCCTATCCCATAATTCTAACCCTATCTCCTAGTCATCACTGTGACACCTAATCCCTAACCCTAATTCTAAACCGCTAACCCTAACCGTAACCCTACCTACAACCCTAACACTGACAGTAACCCTTACTTCTAACCCCAACGCTATGCCTAACAAAAACCCTAACCCTTGACCCTAACCCTTCACCCTAACCCCTAAGCCTTACCCTAACCCTTAACCCTAATCCTAATCCTAACCATTAAACCTAACCCTAGCTCTTAAAGCTAACCCTAAACCTTACCCTAACGACTAGACCTAACCCTGACACTAACCTAACACCTAACCCTAACCACAACCCCTAAAGCTAACCCTGAACCCTATCCCGAACCCTAGCAGTAAACTTTAACCCTAAACCTAAGCCCAACCCGTAACCCTAATCCTATCCTTTTACCCTAAAACTAACCCCTAAACCTAACCCCTATACCTCACCCTAACTCTAACCCCAATCCTAATTCTAACCATACCCCTTAATAAAACACTAACTCCTAACCGCTAACCCTAACACTAATCACTAATCCCTAACCTTAACGTTTAAACTTTACCCTAACCGTTAACCCTCACCCTAAATCTTAACACTGACCCTAACCTTAACCTTTAACTCTAAGCCTAACCCTTAACCCTACAGTAAGGAAGACCCTTAATGCTAATGGGATCCCTTATCCCTAACCCTAACACTACAGCTAAAAATAACCCTAACCTTGGATCCTTAAACCTAACTCCTAACACTTACT
The DNA here is from genome assembly GCF_041146395.1 of Eulemur rufifrons. Classification (NCBI taxonomy): domain Eukaryota; kingdom Metazoa; phylum Chordata; class Mammalia; order Primates; family Lemuridae; genus Eulemur; species Eulemur rufifrons. Next base: position 2,590,632 of record NW_027182816.1, read on the forward strand.
TTAACCCCAAACCCTAACACTAATCCTAAGAATTAAACCTAACCCTATCACTTAACCCTAACGTTAGCCCTTACCCTAACGCCTAGATCTAACCCTAAATCTAACCTACCGCCTAATCCTAACCTTAAGCCCTAATGCTAACTCTAACCCTGAACCCTAAACCTACCCGTAACCCTTAACACTAACCCTATCCGTGAACCTTCACCGTCACCCTAACCATTACCCGCACCCAAGCATTTAACCCTGATTCTAACCCTAATCCTTAATGATAAACCTAACACTGAACCCTAACCTTAAGCCCAACACTTAACCCTAATCCTATCCCTTATCCCTAACCCTAACCCTAATGCTACCCCCTAAACGTAACCCTAACCGTGACCAGTAAACCTAACCCTAACCTCAAACACAAACCATAGCACATAACTCTAAACCTAAAACTAACCCGAACCCTAACCCTAACCCTAAACCCTAACTCTTAACCTTAACCCTAAGCGTTATCTCTCACGCTAAGCTTTAATCCTAACTCTAATCCATTGCTTCAACCCTAACCCTAACCCTAACCCTAACCCTATTCCCTAACCCTAAGCCCTCACCCTAACACTAAACTTCATCCTTAACCCTAACCAGAATCCTAACCCTAAATCTAATTCTCAGATTTCTTGCTTTCTTAGAGTTTAGAAAGCCTGCAATCCTCCCATGCCATGCGTGAAAGGAGGCTCTACCACTGTGTCCTGCATGAAACCCACGGGCCCATAACCAGAGTATGATAGAGTGGGTTCCCGGGTACAATCCCAGCCCCCTAAACTCCCCCCGCCCGCCTAATGCAGACAGGGCCCGTGCGCTAAGCATAAACAATACCTTTAACAGATAACCCTAACCCTGAACATAACACCCAACCCTGTTCCTATTTCTCCCTTTAACACGTAAACCTCACCGTGTGCCTAACTTTAACCTCTTATCCTAAGGTTAATGCATAACCCATTTCCTGAGAACAACCCCTATCCCATAATTCTAACCCTATCTCCTAGTCATCACTGTGACACCTAATCCCTAACCCTAATTCTAAACCGCTAACCCTAACCGGAACCCTACCTACAACCCTAACACTGACAGTAACCCTTACTTCTAACCCCAACGCTATGCCTAACAAAAACCCTAACCCTTGACCCTAACCCTTCACCCTAACCCCTAAGCCTTACCCTAACCCTTAACCCTAATCCTAATCCTAACCATTAAACCTAACCCTAGCTCTTAAAGCTAACCCTAAACCTTACCCTCACGACTAGACCTAACCCTGACACTAACCTAACACCTAACCCTAACCAGAACCCCTAAAGCTAACCCTGAACCCTATCCCTAACCCTAGCAGTAAACTTTAACCCTAAACCTAAGCCCAACCCGTAACCCTAATCCTATCCTTTTACCCTAAAACTAACCCCTAAACCTAACCCCTATACCTCACCCTAACTCTAACCCCATCCTAATTCTAACCATACCCCTTCATAAAAGACTAACTCCTAACCGCTAACCCTAACACTAATCACTAATCCCTAACCTTAACGCTTAACTTTTACCCTAACCGTTAACCCTCACCCTAAATCTTAACACTGACCCTAACCTTAACCTTTAACTCTAAGCCTAACCCTTAACCCTACAGTAAGGAAGACCCTTTATGCTAATGGGATCCCGTATCCCTAACCCTAACACTACAGCTAAAAATAACCCTAATCTTGGATCCTTAAACCTAACGCCTAACACTTACTTTAACCCTAAACCCTAACCCTAATCCTAAGCATTAAACCTAACCCTATCACTTAACCCTAACGTTAGCCCTTACCCTAACGCCTAGATCTAACCCTAAATCTAACCTACCGCCTAATCCTAACCTTAAGCCCTAATGCTAACACTAACCCTGAACCCTAAACCTACCCGTAAACCTTAACACTAACCCTATCCGTGAACCTTCACCCTGACCCTAACCATTACGCGCACCCAAGCATTTAACCCTGATTCTAACCCTAATCATTAATGATAAACCTAACACTAAACCCTAACCCTAAGCCCAACACTTAACCCTAATCCTATCCCTTAACCCTAACCCTAACCCTAATGCTACCCCCTAAACGTAACCCTAACCGTGAGCAGTAAATCTAACCCTAACTTCTAATACAAACCATAGCACATAACTCTAACCCTAAAACTAACCCGAACCCTAACCCTAACCCTAAACCCTAACTCTTAACCTTAACCCTAAGCGTTAACTCTCACGCTAACCTTTAATCCTAACCCTAATCCTAATCTTCAACCCTAAACCTAACACTTAACCCTAACCCTGTACCAAACCCTAACCCCTCATCTTAACCCTAACCGTAAACCTCAACCCTAAACCAAAGTGTAACCGTTAAACCTAAGAGTAACTTTTAACCCTAACCCTAATCCCTAACCCTAAGCCCTCACCCTAACACTAAACTTCATCCTTAACCCTAACCAGAATCCTAACCCTAAATCTAATTCTCAGACTTCTTGCTTTCTTAGAGTTTAGAAAGCCTGCAATCCTCCCATGCCATGCCTGAAAGGAGGCTCTACCACTGTGTCCTCCATGAAACACACGGGCCCATACCCAGAGTGTGATAGAGTGGGTTCCCGGGTACAATCCCAGCCCCCTAAACTCCCCCCGCCCGCCTAATGCAGACAGGGCCCGTGCGCTAAGCATAAAAAATACCTTTAACAGATAACCCTAACCCTGAACATAACACCCAACCCTGTTCCTATTTCTCCCCTTAACACGTAAACCTCAACGTGCGCCTAACTTTAACCTCTTATCGTAACGTTAATGCATAACCAATTTCCTGAGAACAACCCCTATCCCATAATTCTAACCCTATCTCCTAGTCATCACTGTGACACCTAATCCCTAACCCTAATTCTAAACCGCTAACCCTAACCGGAACCCTACCTACAACCCTAACACTGACAGTAACCCTTACTTCTAACCCCAACGCTATGCCTAACAAAAACCCTAACCCTTGACCCTAACCCTTCACCCTAACCCCTAAGCCTTACCCTAACCCTTAACCCTAATCCTAATCCTAACCATTAAACCTAACCCTAGCTCTTAAAGCTAACCCTAAACCTTACCCTCACGACTAGACCTAACCCTGACACTAACCTAACACCTAACCCTAACCAGAACCCCTAAAGCTAACCCTGAACCCTATCCCTAACCCTAGCAGTAAACTTTAACCCTAAACCTAAGCCCAACCCGTAACCCTAATCCTATCCTTTTACCCTAAAACTAACCCCTAAACCTAACCTCTATACCTCACCCTAACTCTAACCCCAATCCTAATTCTAACCATACCCCTTCATAAAACATTAACTCCTAACCGCTAACCCTAACACTAACCAAAAACCCTAATCACTAATTCCTAACCCTAACGCTTAACCTTTACCCTAACCGTTAACCCTCACCCTAAATCTTAACCCTGACCCTAACCTTAACCTTTAACTCTAAGCCTAACCCTTAACCCTACAGGAAGGAAGACCCTTAATGCTAATGGGATCCCTTATCCCTAACCCTAACACTACAGCTAAAAATAACCCTAACCTTGGATCCTTAAACCTAACCCCTAACACTGACTTTAACCCCAAACCCTAACCCTAATCCTAAGCATTAAACCTAACCCTATCTCTTAACCCTAACGCTAGCCCTTACCCTAACGCCTAGATCTAACCCTAAATCTAACCTACCGCCTAATCCTAACCTTAAGCCCTAATGCTAACACTAACCCTGAACCCTAAACCTACCCGTAACCCTTAACACTAACCCTATCCGTGAACCTAAACCCTGACCCTAACCATTACCCGCACCCAAGCATTTAACCCTGACCCTAACCCTAATCCTTAATGCTAACCTTAACACTAAACCCTAACCCTAAGCCCAACACTTAACCCTAATCCTATCCCTTAACCCTAACCCTAACCCTAATGATAACCCCTAAACGTAACCCTAACCGTGACCAGTAAACCTAACCCTAACCTCTAACACAAACCATAGCACATAACTCTAACCCTAAAACTAAACCTAACCCTAACCCTAAACCCTAACTCTTAACCTTAACCCTAAGCGTTAACTCTCACGCTAACCTTTAATCCTAACCCTAATCCTAATCTTCAACCCTAAACCTAACACTTAACCCTAACCCTGTACCAAACACTAACCCATCATCTTAACCCTAACCGTAAACCTCAACCCTAAACCAAAGTGTAACCGTTAAACCTAAGAGTAACCTTTAACCCTAACCCTAATCCCTAACCCTAAGCCCTCACCCTAACACTAAACTTCATCCTTAACCCTAACCAGAATCCTAACCCTAAATCTAATTCTCAGACTTCTTGCTTTCTTAGAGTTTAGAAAGCCTGCAATCATCCCATGCCATGCGTGAAAGGAGGCTCTACCACTGTGTCCTGCATGAAACCCACGGGCCCATAACCAGAGTATGATAGAGTGGGTTCCCGGGTACAATCCCAGCCCCCTAAACTCCCCCCGCCCGCCTAATGCAGACAGGGCCCGTGCGCTAAGCATAAAAAATACCTTTAACAGATAACCCTAACCCTGAACATAACACCCAACCCTCTTCCTATTTCTCCCCTTAACACGTAAACCTCACCGTGCGCCTAACTTTAACCTCTTATCCTAACGTTAACGCATAACCCATTTCCTGAGAACAACCCCTATCCCATAATTCTAACCCTATCTCCTAGTCATCACTGTGTCACCTAATCCCTAACCCTAATTCTAAACCGCTAACCCTAACCGTAACCCTACCTACAACCCTAACACTGACAGTAACCCGTACTTCTAACCCCAACGCTATGCCTAACAAAAACCCTAACCCTTGACCCTAACCCTTCACCCTAACCCCTAAGCCTTACCCTAACCCTTAACCCTAATCCTAATCCTAACCTTTAAACGTAACCCTAGCTCTTAAAGCTAACCCTAAACCTTACCCTCACGACTAGACCTAACCCTGACACTAACCTAACACCTAACCCTAACCAGAACCCCTAAAGCTAACCCTGAACCCTATCCCTAACCCTAGCAGTAAACTTTAACCCTAAACCTAAGCCCAACCCGTAACCCTAATCCTATCCTTTTACCCTAAAACTAACCCCTAAACCTAACCTCTATACCTCACCCTAACTCTAACCCCAATCCTAATTCTAACCATACCCCTTCATAAAACATTAACTCCTAACCGCTAACCCTAACACTAACCAAAAACCCTAATCACTAATCCCTAACCCTAACGCTTAACCTTTACCCTAACCGTTAACCCTCACCCTAAATCTTAACACTGACCCTAACCTTAACCTTTAACTCTAAGCCTAACCCTTAACCCTACAGTAAGGAAGACCCTTAATGCTAATGGGATCCCTTATCCCTAACCCTAACACTACAGCTAAAAATAACCCTAACCTTGGATCCTTAAACCTAACCCCTAACACTTACTTTAACCCGAAACCCTATCCCTAATCCTAAGCATTAAACCTAACCCTATCTCTTAACCCTAACGCTAGCCCTTACCCTAACGCCTAGATCTAACCCTAAATCTAACCTACCGCCTAATCCTAACCTTAAGCCCTAATGCTAACACTAACCCTGAACCCTAAACCTACCCGTAACCCTTAACACTAACCCTATCCGTGAACCTAAACCCTGACCCTAACCATTACCCGCACCCAGGCATTTAACCCTGACCCTAACACTAATCCTTAATGCTAACCCTAACACTAAACCCTAACCCTAAGCCCAACACTTAACCCTAATCCTATACCTTAACCCTAACCCTAACCCTAACCCTAATGCTAACCCCTAAACGTAACCCTAACCGTGACCAGTAAACCTAACCCTAACCTCTAACACAAACCATAGCACATAACTCTAACCCTAAAACTAACCCGAACCCTAACCCTAACCCTAAACCCTAACTCTTAACCTTAACCCTAAGCGTTAACTCTCACGCTAACCTTTAATCCTAACCCTAATCCTAATCTTCAACCCTAAACCTAACACTTAACCCTAACCCTGTACCAAACCCTAACCCCTCATCTTAACCCTAACCGTAAACCTCAACCCTAAACCAAAGTGTAACCGTTAAACCTAAGAGTAACCTTTAACCCTAACCCTAATCCCTAACCCTAAGCCCTCACCCTAACACTAAACTTCATCCTTAACCCTAACCAGAATCCTAACCCTAAATCTAATTCTCAGACTTCTTGCTTTCTTAGAGTTTAGAAAGCCTGCAATCCTCCCATGCCATGCGTTAAAGGAGGCTCTACCACTGTGTCCTGCATGAAACCCACGGGCCCATACCCAGAGTATGATAGAGTGGGTTCCCGGGTACAATCCCAGCCCCCTAAACTCCCCCCGCCCGCCTAATGCAGACAGGGCCCGTGCGCTAAGCATAAACAATACCTTTAACAGATAACCCTAACCCTGAACATAACACCCAACCCTGTTCCTATTTCTCCCCTTAACACGTAAACCTGTCCGTGCGCCTAACTTTAACCTCTTATCCTAACGTTAATGCATAACCCATTTCCTGAGAACAACCCCTATCCCATAATTCTAACCCTATCTCCTAGTCATCACTGTGACACCTAATCCCTAACCCTAATTCTAAACCGCTAACCCTAACCGTAACCCTACCTACAACCCTAACACTGACAGTAACCCTTACTTCTAAGCCCAACGCTATGCCTAACAAAAACCCTAACCTTTGACCCTAACCCTTCACCCTAACCCCTAAGGCGAACCCTAACCCTTAACCCTAATCCTAATTCTAACCATTAAACCTAACCCTAGCTCTTAAAGCTAACCCTAAACCTTACCCTCACGACTAGACCTAACCCTGACACTAACCTAACACCTAACCCTAACCAGAACCCCTAAAGCTAACCCTGAACTCTATCCCTAAACCTAGCAGTAAACTTTAACCCTAAACCTAAGCCCAACCTGTATCCCTAATCCTATCCTTTTACCCTAAAACTAACCCCTAAACCTAACCCCTATACCTCACCCTAACTCTAACCCCAATCCTAATTCTAACCATACCCCTTCATAAAACACTAACTCCTAACCGCTAACCCTAACACTAACCAAAAACCCTAATCACTAATCCCTAACCCTAACGCTTAACCTTTACCCTGACCGTTAACCCTCACCCTAAATCTTAACACTGACCCTAACCTTAACCTTTAACTCTAAGCCTAACACTTAACCCTACAGTAAGGAAGTCCCTTAATGCTAATGGGATCCCTTATCCCTAACCCTAACACTACAGCTAAAAATAACCCTAACCTTGGATCCTTAAACCTAACCCCTAACACTTACTTTAACCCCAAACCCTAACCTTAATCCTAAGCATTAAACCTAACCCTATCTCTTAACCCTAACATTAGCCCTTACCCTAACGCCTAGATCTAACCCTAAATCTAACCTACCGCCTAATCTTAACCTTAAGCCCTAATGCTAACACTAACCCTGAACCCTAAACCTACCCGTAACCCTTAACACTAACCCTATCCGTGAACCTTAACCCTGACCCTAACCATTGCCCGCACCCAAGCATTTAACCCTGACCCTAACCCTAATCCTTAATGCTAACCCTAACACTAAACCCTAACCCTAAGCCCAACACTTAACCCTAATCCTATCCCTTAACCCTAACCCTAACCCTAATGATAACCCCTAAACGTAACCCTAACCGTGACCAGTAAACCTAACCCTAACCTCTAACACAAACCATAGCACATAACTCTGACCCTAAAACTAAACCTAACCCTAACCCTAAACCCTAACTCCTAACCTTAACCCTAAGCGTTAACTCTCACGCTAACCTTTAATCCTAACCCTAATCCTAATCTTCAACCCTAAACCTAACACTTAACCCTAACCCTGTACCAAACCCTAACCCATCATCTTAACCCTAACCGTAAACCTCAACCCTAAACCAAAGTGTAACCGTTAAACCTAAGAGTAACCTTTAACCCTAACCCTATTCCCTAACCCTAAGCCCTCACCCTAACACTAAACTTCATCCTTAACCCTAACCAGAATCCTAACCCTAAATCTAATTATCAGACTTCTTGCTTTCTTAGAGTTTAGAAAGCCTGCAATCCTCCCATGCCATGCGTGAAAGGAGGCTCTACCACTGTGTCCTGCATGAAACCCACGGGCCCATACCCAGAGTATGATAGAGTGGGTTCCCGGGTACAATCCCAGCCCCCTAAACTCCCCCCGTCCGCCTAATGCAGAGAGGGCCCGTGCGCTAAGCATAAACAATACCTTTAACAGATAACCCTAACCCTGAACATAACACCCAACCCTGTTCCTATTTCTCCCCTTAACACGTAAACCTCACCGTGCGCCTAACTTTAACCTCTTATCCTAACGTTAATGCATAACCCATTTCCTGAGAACAACCCCTATCCCATAATTCTAACCCTATCTCCTAGTCATCACTGTGACACCTAATCCCTAACCCTAATTCTAAACCGCTAACCCTAACCGGAACCCTACCTACAACCCTAACACTGACAGTAACCCTTACTTCTAACCCCAACGCTATGCCTAACAAAAACCCTAACCCTTGACCCTAACCCTTCACCCTAACCCCTAAGCCTTACCCTAACCCTTAACCCGAATCCTAATCCTAACCACTAAACCTAACCCTAGCTCTTAAAGCTAACCCTAAACCTTACCCTCACGACTAGACCTAATCCTGACACTAACCTAACACCTAACCCTAACCAGAACCCCTAAAGCTAACCCTGAACCCTATCCCTAACCCTAGCAGTAAACTTTAACCCTAAACCTAAGCCCAACCCTTTACCCTAATCCTATCCTTTTACCCTAAAACTAACCCCTATACCTCACCCTAACTCCAACCCCAATCCTAATTCCACCCATACCCCTTCATAAAACACTAACTCCTAACCGCTAACACTAACACTAACCAAAAACCCTAATCACTAATCCCTAACCCTAACGCTTAACCTTTACCCTAACCGTTAACCCTCACCCTAAATCTTAACACTGACCCTAACCTTAAGCTTTAACTCTAAGCCTAACCCTTAACCCTACAGTAAGGAAGACCCTTAATGCTAATGGGATCCCTTATCCCTAACCCTAACACTACAGCTAAAAATAACCCTAACCTTGGATCCTTAAACCTAAACCCTAACACTTACTTTAACCCCAAACCCTAACCCTAATCCTAAGCATTAAACCTAACCCTATCTCTTAACTCTAACGCTAGCCCTTACCCTAACGCCTAGATCTAACCCTAAATCTAACCTACCGCCTAATCCTAACCTTAAGCCCCAATGTTAACACTAACCCTGAACCCTACACCTACCCGTAACCCTTAACACTAACCCTATCCGTGAACCTAAACCCTGACCGTAACCATTACCCGCACCCAAGCATTTAACCCTGATTCTAACCCTAATCCTTAATGATAACCTTAATACTAAACCTTAACCCTAAGGCCAACACTTAACCCTAATCCTATCCCTTAACCCTAACCCTAACCCTAATGCTACCCCCTAAACGTAACCCTAACCGTGACCAGTAAACCTAACCCTAACCTCTAACACAAACCATAGCACAGAACTCTAACCCTAAAACTAACCCTAACCCTAACCCTAACCCTAAACCCTAACTCTTAACCTTAACCCTAAGCGTTAACTCTCACGCTAACCTTTAATCCTAACCCTAATCCTAATCCTAAACCCTAAACCTAACACTTAACCCTAACCCTGTACCAAACCCTAACCCCTCATCTTAACCCTAACCGTAAACCTCAACCCTAAACCAAAGTGTAACCGTTAAACCTAAGAGTAACCTTTAACCCTAACCCTAATCCCTAACCCTAAGCCCTCACCCTAACACTAAACTTCATCCTTAACACTAACCATAATCCTAACCCTAAATCTAATTCTCAGACTTCTTGCTTTCTTAGAGTTTAGAAAGCCTGCAATCCTCCCCTGCCATGCGTGAAAGGAGGCTCTACCACTGTGTCCTGCATGAAACCCACGGGCCCATACCCAGAGTATGATAGAGTGTGTTCCCGGGTACAATCCCAGCCCCCTAAACTCCCCCCGCCCGCCTAATGCAGAGAGGGCCCGTGCGCTAAGCATAAACAATACCTTTAACAGATAACCCTAACCCTGAACATAACACCCAACCCTGTTCCTATTTCTCCCCTTAACACGTAAACCTCACCGTGCGCCTAACTTTAACCTCTTATCCTAACGTTAATGCATAACCCATTTCCTGAGAACAACCCCTATCCCATAATTCTAACCCTATCTCCTAGTCATCACTGTGACACCTAATCCCTAACCCTAATTCTAAACCGCTAACCCTAACCGTAACCCTACCTACAACCCTAACACTGACAGTAACCCTTACTTCTAACCCCAACGCTATGCCTAACAAAAACCCTAACCCTTGACCCTAACCCTTCACCCTAACCCCTAAGCCTTACCCTAACCCTTAACCCGAATCCTAATCCTAACCATTAAACCTAACCCTAGCTCTTAAAGCTAACCCTAAACCTTACCCTCACGACTAGATGTAACCCTGACACTAACCTAACACCTAACCCTAACCATAACCCCTAAAGCTAACCCTAACCCTGAACCCTAAACCTAACCCTAACACTGAACCTTCACTATATCCCTAACCCCTAAGCCTAATCCTAACTGTTAACCCTCACCCTAACACTTAAACTGGACCATAACACTAAACATTAACCCTAACACTAAACTTTAACCCTAACAATAAGCCCAACACTTAACCCTAATCCTATCCCTTAACCCTAAGCCCTAACCTTAAACTTAACCCTAACCTCAACCCTAACACTTAATCTTGACCCTTACCATTAACCCTCACACTAACCCTAATCCTAATCTTTAACCATAAAGCTAACACTGAAGCCTAACCCTGTGCCAAACGCTAAACCCAAACCTTAACCCTATCCCTGAAACTTAACCATAAACCTAACTGTAACTGTTAAACCTAACACTAACCTCTAACCCTAACCCCTAACCCTAAGACCCCACCTTAACACTAACCCTATACCTAAACATTATCATAATCCTACCCCTAAATCTAATTCTCCGACTTCTTGCTTTCTTAGAGTTTAGAAAGCCTAAAATCCTCTCATGCCATGAGTAAAAGGGGGCTCTGCAGCTCTCTCTTGCATGAAACCAGGAGCCCATACCTAGCGTATGATAGAGTGGGTTCCCGGGGACAATCCCATCCCCCTAACCCCAGCCCCCCGCCCAGTGCAGACAGGGCCTGTACGCTAAGTATAAACACTACCCCTAACAGATAACCCTCACCCTGAACATAGCACCTGACCCTGATCCTATTGCTCACCTTAAAACATAAACCTCCCCGTAACCCTAACTTATCCCCTTATCTTAACCTTAATGCATAACACCCTGAGAAGTCCTATCCCATAATTCTAATCCTAACCCCGAGCCATAACCGTAACACCTCATCCCTAATTCTAAAATGCCAACCCTAACCTTCACACTACCAACAACCCTAACCCTAACCCTAACCTCTAACCCTAAGCCTCACCCTATCACTAATCTTCATCCCTAAACCGTACCGTAATCCTAACCCTAAATCTAATTCTCAGACTTGCTTTCTCAGAGTTTTGAAAGACTACAATCCTACTAAGCCATGCATGAAAGCCCGCTCTGCCACAGTGTCCTGCATGAAACCCAGAGGCCCATACACTGCGTACGATAGAGTGGGCTCCCAGCGACCATCACAGACCCCTAACTTCGCCTCCTAGTGCATACAGGGCCCGTGCCCTAAGCATAAACCCTACCCCACACCCATAACCCTAACCCAGAACATAACACCTAACCCTGATCCTACTGCTGACCTTAACACGTAAACCTCACCCTAACCCTAACTTAACCCCTTATCTTAACGATAATGCATGACACCCTGAGAACAAGCCCTATACCGTAATTCTAACCCTAACTCCTAGCCATAACCATAACACCTAATCCCTAATTCTGAAACGCCAACCCTAACCTTAACCCTACCAACAACACTAACACTAACCCTAAAACCCTTACCCTAACCCTACGCCTAAAAATAACCCTAACCATTGATCCTTAGTCATAACCCCTAAAGCTTAACCCTAACCATTAATGCTAATCCCAATCCTAACCATTAAACATAACCCTAAATAATCCTAACCCTAACCTATACGCTAATGCCTAGAGATCTAACGCCAACACTGACCTACAGTTAACACTAACCCTAACCGCTAATCCTAACCTTAAACCTGAACCATAAACCTAACCCTTAACCCTAACCCTATTCCTAACCCCCTAACCCTAACCCTAGCTGTTAAGCCTCACCCTAACACTTAACCCTGACTCTAACCCTAAACCATAACCCTAACCCTGAACCCTAACCCTAAGCCTAACCCTTAACCCTAACCCCTAACCCTAACGCTAACCCCAACCCTAAACCTAACCCTGGCCCCCTAACCCAGACTTAACACCTAACCCCTAACACTAACTCTAACCCTAACCACTAATCCCTAGCACCTGACCCTGACTCGAAACCTAACCCTTAACTCGAAACCCCTAACCCCAAACCTAACCCTAATTCTCACACTACTTCCATTCCCAGAGTGAAGCAAGCCTATAATACAGCCATGCCATGTGTGAGATGAGGCTCCGCCTGAGTCCTGCATGTAGGTTTTGTCCCAAGGCCCAGGGAATGATGTTGTGCTTTAGTGGTGACTCCGACCACACCCCTCTCACTGTAGATTAACCAGGTCCTGTGCCCTTAAACTGACCGCTAAATCTAAGCCCTACCACCAACCCTCACCCCTGACACTGAACCTAAGCCCCGAGCCTAAAGCCCAACACTAACTCTAAACACTTACCCTAAACGTAATCCCTAACCCTAATGCTAACCCCTAAACGTAACCCTAACCGAGAACAATAAACCTAACCCTAATCTCTAACACACACCCTAACACATAACTCTAACCCTAAAACTAACCCTAACCCTTAAACCTAAATCTTAACCCTAACCCTAACCCTTAACCTTAACCGTTAACTCTCATGCTAACCTTTAATCCTAACCCTAATACTAATCTTCAACCCTAAACCTAACACTTAACCCTAACCCTCTACCAAACCCTAACCCCTCATCTTAACCCTATCCGCAAACCTCAAACCCAATACGAACTGTAACCGTTAAACCTAACAGTAACCCTAAACCGTAACCCTAATCTGTAACCCTATCCCCTGACCATAACAATACACTTCATCCTGAACACTAACCATAATCCTAACTCTAAATCTAATTCTCAGACTTCTTGCTATCTTAGAGTTTAGAAAGCCTGCAATCCTCCCATGCCATGTGTGAAAGGAGGCTCTACACTGTGTCCTGCATGAAACCCACGGGCCCATACCCAGAATCCGATACAGTGGGTTCCCGGTGACAATCCCAGACCCCTAACCTCCCCCCAGCTCAATGAGGACAGGGCCCGTGCGCTAAGCATAAATGATACCTTTAACAGATAACCCTAACCCTGAACATGGCACCTAACCCTGTTCCTATTTCTCCCCTTAACACGTAAACCTCACCGTGAGCCTAACTTTAACCTCTTATCGTAACGTTAATGCATAACCCATTCCCTGAGAACATCCCCTATCCCATAATTCTAACCCTATCTCCTAGTCATAACTGTAACACCTAATCCCTAACCCTAATTCTAAACCGCTAAGCCTAACCGTAACGCTGCCTACAACCCTAACACTGACAGGAACCCTTACTTCTAACCCCAACGCTATGCATAACAAAAGCCCTAACACTTCACCCTTGACCCTAACCCCTAAGCCTTACCCTAACCCTTAACCCTAATCCTAATCCTAACCATTAAACCTAACCCTAGCTCTTAAAGCTAACCCTAAACCTTACCCTCACGACTAGACCTAACCCTGACACTAACCTAACACCTAACCCTAACCAGAACCCCTAAAGCTAACCCTGAACCCTATCCCTAACCCTAGCAGTAAACTTTAACCCTAAACCTAAGCCCAACCCGTAACCCTAATCCTATCCTTTTACCCTAAAACTAACCCCTAACCTAACCCCTATACCTCACCCTAACTCTAACCCCAATCCTAATTCTAACCATACCCCTTCATAAAACACTAACTCCTAACCGCTAACCCTAACACTAACCAAAAACCCTAATCACTAATCCCTAACCCTAACGCTTAACCTTTACCCTAACCGTTAACCCTCACCCTAAATCTTAACACTGACCCTAACCTTAACCTTTAACTCTAAGCCTAACCCTTAACCCTACAATAAGGAAGACCCTTAATGCTAATGGGATCCCTTATCCCTAACCCTAACACGACAGCTAAAAATAACCCTAACCTTGGATCCTTAAACCTAACCCCTAACACTTACTTTAACCCCAAACCCTAACCCTAATCCTAAGCATTAAACCTAACCCTATCTCTTAACCCTAACGCTAGCCCTTACCCTAACGCCTAGATCTAACCCTAAATCTAACCTACCGCCTAATCCTAACCTTAAGCCCTAATGCTAACACTAACCCTGAACCCTAAACCTACCCGTAACCCTTAACACTAACCCTATCTGTGAACCTTAACCCTGACCCTAACCATTACACGCACCCAAGCATTTAACCCTGACCCTAACCCTAATCCTTAATGCTAACATTAACACTAAACCCTAACCCTAAGCCCAACACTTAACCCTAATCCTATCCCTTAACTTTAACCCTAACCCTAATGCTACCCCCTAAACGTAACCCTAACCGTGACCAGTAAACCTAACCCTAACCTCTAAAAAAAACCATAGCACCTAACTCTAACCCTAAAACTAACCCTAAGCCTAACCCTAACCCTAAACCCAAACTCATAACCTTAACCCTAAGCGTTAACTCTCAAGCTAACCTTTAATCCTAACCCTAATCCTAATCTTCAACCCTAAACCTAACACTTAACCCTAACCCTGTACCAAACACTAACCCCTCATCTTAACCCTAACCGTAAACCTCAACCCTATACCAAAGTGTAACCGTTAAACCTAAGAGTAACCTTTAACCCTAACCCTAATCCCTAACCCTAAGCCCTCACCCTAACACTAAACTTCATCCTTAACCCTAACCAGAATCCTAACCCTAAATCTAATTCTCAGACTTCTTGCTTTCTTAGAGTTTAGAAAGCCTGCAATCCTCCCATGCCATGCGTGAAAGGAGGCTCTACCACTCTGTCCTGCATGAAACCCACGGGCCCATACCCAGAGTATGATAGAGTGGGTTCCCGGGTACAATCCCAGCCCCCTAAACTCCCCCCGCCCACCTAATGCAGACAGGGCCCGTGTGCTAAGCATAAAGAATACCTTTAACAGATAACCATAACCCGGAACACAACACCCAACCCTGTTCCTATTTCTCCCCTTAACACGTAAACCTCACCGTGCGCCTAACTTTAACCTCTTATCCTAACGTTAATGCATAACCCATTTCCTGAGAACAACCACTATCCCATAATTCTAACCCTATCTCCTAGTCATCACTGTGACACCTAATCCCTAACCCTAATTCTAAACCGCTAACCCTAACCCTAACCAGAACCACTAAAGCTAACCCTGAACCCTATCCCTAACCCTAGCAGTAAACTTTAACCCTAAACCTAAGCCCAACCCGTAACCCTAATCCTATCCTTTTACCCTAAAACTAACCCCTAAACCTAACCCCTATACCTCACCCTAACTCTAACCCCAATCCTAATTCTAACGATACCCCTTCATAAAACACTAACTCCTAACCGCTAACCCTAACACTAACCAAAAACCCTAATCACTAATCCCTAACCCTAACGCTTAACCTTTACCCTGACCGTTAACTGTCACCCTAGATCTTAACACTGACCCTAACCTTCACCTTTAACTCTAAGCCTAACCCTTAACCCTACAGTAAGGAAGACCCTTAATGCTAATGGGATCCCTTATCCCTAACCCTAACACTACAGCTAAAAATAACCCTAACCTTGGATCCTTAAACCTAACCCCTAACACTTACTTTAACCCCAAACCCTAACCCTAATCCTAAGCATTAAACCTAACCCTATCTCTTAACCCTAACGCTAGCCCTTACCCTAACGCCTAGATCTAACCCTATATCTAACCTACCGCCTAATCCTAACCTTAAGCCCTAATGCTAACTCTAACCCTGAACCCTAAACCTACCCGTAACCCTTAACACTAACCCTATCCGTGAACCTTAACCCTGACCCTAACCATTACCCGCACCCAAGCATTTAACCCTGACCCTAACCCTAATCCTTAATGCTAACCTTAACACTAAACCCTAACCCTAAGCCGAACACTTAACCCGAATCCTATCCCTTAACCCTAACCCTAACCCTAATGCTACCCCCTAAACGTAACCCTAACTGTGACCAGTAAACCTAACTCTAACCTCTAACACAAACCATAGCACATAACTCTAACCCTAAAACTAACCCTAACCCTAACCCTAACCCTAAACCCTAACTCTTAACCTGAACCCTAAGCGTTAACTCTCATGCTAACCTTTAATCCTAACCCTAATCCTAATCTTCAACCCTAAACCTAACACTTAACCCTAACCCTGTACCAAACCCTAACCCCTCATCTTAACCCTAACCGTAAACCTCAACCCTAAAACAAAGTGTAACCGTTAAACCTAAGAGTAACCTTTAACCCTAACCCTAATCCCTAACCCTAAGCCCTCACCCTAACACTAAACTTCATCCTTAACCCTAACCAGAATCCTAACCCTAAATCTAATTCTCAGACTTCTTGCTTTCTTAGAGTTTAGAAAGCCTGCAATCCTCCCATGCCATGCGTGAAAGGAGGCTCTACCACTGTGTCCTGCATGAAACCCACGGGCCCATACCCAGAGTATGATAGAGTGGGTTCCCAGGTACAACCCCAGCCACCTAAACTCCCTCCGCCCGCCTAATACAGACAGGGCCCGTGCGCTAAGCATAGACAATACCTTTAACAGATAACCCTAACCCTGAACATAACACCCAACCCTGTTCCTATTTCTCCCCTTAACACGTAAACCTCACCGTGCGCCTAACTTTAACCTCTTATCCTAACGTTAATGCATAACCCATTTCCTGAGAACAACCCCTATCCCATAATTCTAACCCTATCTCCTAGTCATCACTGTGACACCTAATCCCTAACCCTAATTCTAAACCGCTAACCCTAACCGTAACCCTACCTACAACCCTAACACTGACAGTAACCCTTACTTCTAAGCCCAACGCTATGCCTAACAAAAACCCTAACCCTTGACCCTAACCCTTCACCCTAACCCCCAAGCCTTACCCTAACCCTTAACCCGAATCCTAATCCTAACCATTAAACCTAACCCTAGCTCTTAAAGCTAACCCTAAACCTTACCCTCACGACTAGACCTAACCCTGACACTAACCTAACACCTAACCCTAACCAGAACCCCTAAAGCTAACCCTGAACCCTATCCCTAACCCCAGCAGTAAACTTTAACCCTAAACCTAAGCCCAACCGGAAACCCTAATCCTATCCTTTTACCCTAAAACTAACCCCTAAACCTAACCCCTATACCTCACCCTAACTCTAACCCCAATCCTAATTCTAACCATTCCCCTTCATAAAACACTAACTCCTAACTGCTAACCCTAACACTAACCAAAAACCCTAATCAATAATCCCTAACCCTAACGCTTAACCTTTACCCTAACTGTTAACCCTCACCCTAAATCTTAACACTGACCCTAACCTTAACCTTTAACTCTAAGCCTAACCCTTAACCCTACAGTAAGGAAGACCCTTAATGCTAATGAGATACCTTATCCCTAACCCTAACACTACAGCTAAAAATACCCCTAACCTTGGATCCTTAAACCTAACCCCTAACACTTACTTTAACCCCAAACCCTAACCCTAATCCTAAGCATTAAACCTAAACCTATCTCTTAACCCTAACGCTAGCCCTTACCCTAACGCCTAGATCTAACCCTAAATCTAACCTACCGCCTAATCCTAACCTTAAGCACTAATGCTAACACTAAGCCTGAACCCTAAACCTACCCGTAACCCTTAACACTAACCCTATCCGTGAACCTTAACCCTGACCCTAACCATTACCCGCACCCAAGCATTTAACCCTGACCCTAACCCTAATCCTTAATGCTAACCCTAACACTAAACCCTAACCTTAAGCCCAACACTTAACCCTAATCCTATCCCTTAACCCTAACCCTAATCCTAACCCTAATGCTACCCCCTAAACGTAACCCTAACCGTGACCAGTAAACCTAACCCTAACCTCTAACACAAACCATAGCACATAACTCTAACCCTAAAACTAACCCTAACCCTAACCCTAAACCCTAACTCTTAACCTTAACCCTAAGCGTTAACTCTCACGCTAACCTTTAATCCTAACCCTAATCCTAATCTTCAACCCCAAACCTAACACTTAACCCTAACCCTGTACCAAACCCTAACCCCTCATCTTAACACTAACCGTAAACCTCAACCCTAAACCAAAGTGTAACCGTTAAAACAAAGAGTAACCTTTAACCCTAACCCTATTCCCTAACCCTAAGCCCTCACCCTAACACTAAACTTCATCCTTAACCCTAACCAGAATCCTTACCCTAAATCTAATTCTCAGACTTCTTGCTTTCTTAGAGTTTAGAAAGCCTGCAATCCTCCCATGCCATGCGTGAAAGGAGGCTCTACCATTTTGTCCTGCATGAAACCCATGGGCCCATACCCAGAGTATGATAGAGTGGGTTCCGGGTACAATCCCAGCCCCCTAAACTCCCCCCGCCCGCCTAATGCAGACAGGGCACGTGCGCTAAGCATAAACAATACCTTTAACAGATAACCCTAACCCTGAACATAACACCCAAACCTGTTCCTATTTCTCCCCTTAACACGTAAGCCTCACCGTGCGCCTAACTTTAACCTCTTATCCTAACGTTAATGCATAACCCATTTCCTGAGAACAACCCCTATCCCATAATTCTAACCCTATCTCCTAGTCATCACTGTGACACCTAATCCCTAACCCTAATTCTAAACCGCTAACCCTAACTGTAACCCTACCTACAACCCTAACACTGACAGTAACCCTCACTTCTAACCCCAACGCTATGCCTAACAAAAACCCTAAATCTTGATCCTAACCCTTCACAGTAACCCCTAAGCCTTACCCTAACCCTTAACCCTAATCCTAATCCTAACCATTAAACCTAACCCTAGCTCTTAAAGCTAACCCTAAACCTTACCCTCACGACTAGACCTAAACCTGACACTAACCTAACACCTAACCCTAACCAGAACCCCTAAAGCTAACCCTGAACCCTATCCCTAACCCCAGCAGTAAACTTTAACCCTAAACCTAAGCCCAACCCGTAACCCTAATCCTATCCTTTTACCCTAAAACTAACCCCTAAACCTAACCCCTATACCTCACCCTAACTCCAACCCCAATCCTAATTCTAACCATTCCCTTTCATAAAACACTAACTCCTAACCGCTAACCCTAACACTAACCAAAAACCCTAATCACTAATCCCTAACCCTAACGCTTAACCTTTACCCTAACCGTTAACCCTCACCCTAAATCTTAACACTGACCCTAACCTTAACCTTTAACTCTAAGCCTAACCCTTAACCCTACAGTAAGGAAGACCCTTAATGCTAATGGGATCCCTTATCCCTAACCCTAACGCTACAGCTAAAAATACCCCAACCTTGGATCCTTAAACCTAACCCCTAACACTTACTTTAACCCCAAACCCTAACCCTAATCCTAAGCATTAAACCTAAACCTATCTCTTAACCCTAACGCTAGCCCTTACCCTAACGCCTAGATTTAACCCTAAATCTAACCTACCGCCTAATCCTAACCTTAAGCACTAATGCTAACACTAACCCTGAACCCTAAACCTACCCGTAACCCTTAACACTAACCCTATCCGTGAACCTTAACCCTGACCCTAACCATTACCCGCACCCAAGCATTTAACCCTGACCCTAACCCTAATCCTTAATGCTAACCCTAACACTAAACCCTAACCTTAAGCCCAACACTTAACCCTAATCCTATCCCTTAACCCTAACCCTAACCCTAACCCTAATGCTACCCCCTAAACGTAACCCTAACCGTGACCAGTAAACCTAACCCTAACCTCTAACACAAACCATAGCACATAACTATAACCCTAAAACTAACCTTAACCCTAACCCTAAACCCTAACTCGTAACCTTAACCTTAAGCGTTAACTCTCACGCTAACCTTTAATCCTAACCCTAATCCATTTCTTCACCCCTAAACCTAACACTTAACCCTAACCCTGTACCAAACCCTAACCCCTCATCTTAACCCTAACCGTAAACCTCAACCCTAAACCAAAGTGTAACCGTTAAAACTAAGAGTAACCTTTAACCCTAACCCTAATCCCTAACCCTAAGCCCTCACACTAACACTAAACTTCATCCTTAACCCTAACCATAATCCTAACCCTAAATCTAATTCTCAGACTTCTTGCTTTCTTAGAGTTTAGAAAGCCTGCAATCCTCCCATGCCATGCGTGAAAGGAGGCTCTACCACTGTGTCCTGCATGAAACCCACGGGCCCATACCCAGAGTATGATAGAGTTGGTTCCCGGGTACAATCCCAGCCCCCTCAACACCCCAGCCCGCCTAATGCAGACAGGGCCCGTGCAGTAAGCATAAACAATACATTTAATAGATAACCCTAACCCTGAACATAACACCCAACCCTGTTCCTATTTCTCCCCTTAACATGTAAACCTCACCGTGTGCCTAAGTTTAGTCTCTTATCCTAACGTTAATGCATAACCCATTTCCTGAGAACAACCCCTATCCCATAATTCTAACCCTATCTCCTAGTCATTACTGTGACACCTAATCCTTAACATAGTTCTAAACCGCTAACCCTAACCGTAACCCTACCTACAACCCTAACACTGACAGTATCCCTTACTTCTAACCCCATCGCTATGCCTAACAAAAACTGTAACCCTTGACCCTAACCCTTCACCCTAACCCCTAAGCCTTACCCTAACCCTTAACCCTAATCCTAATCCTAACCAGTAAACCTAACCCTAGCTCTTAAAGCTAACCCTAAACCTTACCCTCATGACTAGACCTAACCCTGACACTAACCTAACACCTAACCCTAACCAGAACCCCTAAAGCTAACCCTGAACCCTATCCCTAACCCTAGCAGTAAACTTTAACCCTAAACCTAAGCCCAACCCGCAACCCTAATCCTATCCTTTTACCCTAAAACAAACCCCTAAACCTAACCCCTATACCTCACCCTAACTCTAACCCCATCCTAATTCTAACCATACCCCTTCATAAAACACTAACTCCTATCCGCTAACCCTAACAATAACCAAAAACCCTAATCACTAATCCCTAACCCTAACACTTAACCTTTACCCCAACCGTTAACCCTCAGCCTAAATCTTAACACCACCCTAACCTTAACCTTTAACTCTAAGCCTAAACCTTAACCCTACAGTAAGGAAGACCCTTAATGCTAATGGGATCCCTTATCCCTAACCCTAACACTACAGCTAAAAATAACCCTAACCTTGGATCCTTAAACCTAACCCCTAACACTTACTTTAACCCCAAACCCTAACCCTAATCCTAAGCATTAAATCTAACCCTATCTCTTAACCCTAACGCTAGCCCTTACCCTAACGCCTAGATCTAACCCTAAATCTAACCTACCGCCTAATCCTAACCTTAAGCCCTAATGCTAACACTAACCCTGAACCCTAAACCTACCCGTAACCCTTAACACTAAGCCTATCCGTGAACTTTAACCCTGACCCTAACCATTACCTGCACCCAAGCATTTAACCCTGACCCTAACCCTAATCCTTAATGCTAACCCTAAAACTAAAACCTAACCCTAAGCCCAACACTTATCCCTAATCCTATCCCTTAACCCTAACCCTAACCCTAATGCTACCCCCTAAACGTAACCCTAACCGTGACCAGTAAACCTAACCCTAACCTCTAACACCAACCATAGCACATAACTCTAACCCTAAAACTAACCCTAACCCTATCCCTAACCCTAAACCCTAACTCTTAACCTTAACCGTAAGCGTTAACTCTCACGCTAAACTTTAATCCTAACCCTAATCCTAATCTTTAACCCTAAACCTAACACTTAACCCTAACCCTGTACCAAACCCTAACCCCTCATCTTAACCCTAACCGTAAACCTCAACCCTAAACCAAAGTGTAACCGTTAAACCTAAGAGTAACCTTTAACCCTAACCCTAATCCCTAACCCTAAGCCCTCACCCTAACACTAAACTTCATCCTTAACCCTAACCAGAATCCTAACCCTAAATCTAATTCTCAGACTTCTTGCTTTCTTAGAGTTTAGAAAGCCTGCAATCCTCCCATGCCATGCGTGAAAGGAGGCTCTACCACTGTGTCCTGCATGAAACCCACGGGCCCATACCCAGATTATGATAGAGTGGGTTCCCGGGTACAATCCCAGCCCCCTAAAATCCCCCCGCCCGCCTAATGCAGACAGGGCCCGTGCGCTAAGCATAAACAATACCTTTAACAGATAACCCTAACCCTGAACATAACACCCAACCCTGTTCCTATTTCTCCCCTTAACACGTAAACCTCACCGTGCGCCTAACTTTAACCTCTTATCCTAACGTTATTGCATAACCCATTTCCTGAGAACAACCCCTATCCCATAATTCTAACCCGATCTCCTACTCATCACTGTAACACCTAATCCCTAACCCTAATTCTAAACCGCTAACCCTAACCGTAACCCTACCTACAACCCTAACACTGACAGTAACCCTTACTTCTAACCCCGACGCTATGCCTAACAAAAACCCTAACCCTTGACCCTAGCCCTTCACCCTAACCCCTAAGCCTTACCCTAACCCTTAACCCTAATCCTAATCCTAACCATTAAACCTAACCCCAGCTCTTAAAGCTAACCCTAAACCTTACCCTCACGACTAGACCTAACCCTGACACTAACCTAACACCTAACCCTAACCAGAACCCCTAAAGCTAACCCTGAACCCTATCCCTAACCCCAGCAGTAAACTTTAACCCTAAACCTAAGCCCAACCCGTAACCCTAATCCTATCCTTTTACCCTAAAACTAACCCCTAAACCTAACCCCTATACCTCACCCTAACTCTAACCCCAATCCTAATCTAACCATACCCCTTCATAAAACACTAACTCCTATCCGCTAACCCTAACACTAACCAAAAACCCTAATCACTAATCCCTAACCCTAACGCTTAACCTTTACCCTGACCGTTAACCCTCACCCTAAATCTTAAAACTGACCCTAACCTTCACCTTTAACTCTAAGCCTAACCCTTAACCCTACAGTAAGGAAGACCCTTAATGCTAATGGGATCCCTTATCCCTAACCCTAACACTACAGCTAAAAATAACCCTAACCTTGGATCCTTAAACCTAACCCCTAACACTTACTTTAACCCCAAACCCTAACCCTAATCCTAAGCATTAAACCTAAACCTATCTCTTAACCCTAACGCTAGCCCTTACCCTAACGCCTAGATCTAACCCTCAATCTATCCTACCGCCTAATCCTAACCTTAAGCCCTAATGCTAACACTAACACTGAACCCTAAACCTACCCGTAACCCTTAACACTAACCCTATCCGTGAACCTAAACCCTGACCCTAACCATTACCCGCACCCAAGCATTTAACCCTGACCCTAACCCTAATCCTTAATGCTAACCTTAACACTAAAACCTAACCCTAAGCCCAACACTTAACCCTAATCCTATCCCTTAACCCTAACCTTAACCCTAATGCTACCCCCTAAACGTAACCCTAACCGTGACCAGTAAACCTAACCCTAACCTCTAACACCAATCATAGCACATAACTATAACCCTAAAACTAACCCTAACCCTAACCCTAACCCTAAACCCTAACACTTAACCTTAACCCTAAGCGTTAACTCTCACGCTAACCTTTAATCCTAACCCTAATCCTAATCTTCAACCCTAAACCTAACACTTAACCCTAACCCTGTACCAAACCCTAACCCCTCATCTTAACCCTAACCGTAAACCTCAACCCTAAACCAAAGTGTAACCGTTAAACCTAAGAGAAACCTTTAACCCTAACCCTAATCCCTAACCCTAAGCCCTCACTCTAACACTAAACTTCATCCTTAACCCTAACCAGAATTCTAACCCTAAATGTAATTCTCAGACTTCTTGCTTTCTTAGAGTTTAGAAAGCCTGCAATCCTCCCATGCCATGCGTGAAAGGAGGCTCTACCACTGTGTCCTGCATGAAACCCACGGGCCCATACGCAGAGTATGATAGAGTGGGTTCCCGGGTACAATCCCAGCCCCCTAAACTCCCCCCGCCCGCCTAATGCAGACAGGGCCCGTGCGCTAAGCATAAACAATACCTTTAACAGATAACCCTAACCCTGAACATAACACCCAACCCTGTTCCTGTTTCTCCCCTTAACACGTAAACCTCACCGTGCGCCTAACTTTAACCTCTTATCCTAACGTTAATGCATAACCCATTTCCTGAGAACAACCCCTATCCCATAATTCTAACCCTATCTCCTAGTCATCACTGTGACACCTAATCCCTAACCCTAATTCTAAACCGCTAACCCTAACCGTAACCCTACCTACAACCCTAACACTGACAGTAACCCTTACTTCTAACCCCAACGCTATGCCTAACAAAAACCCTAACCCTTGACCCTAACCCTTCACCCGAACCCCTAAGCCTTACCCTAACCCTTAACCCTAATCCTAATCCTAACCATTAAACCTAAACCTAGCTCTTAAAGCTAACCCTAAACCTTACCCTCACGACTAGACCTAACCCTGACACTAACCTAACACCTAATCCTAACCAGAACCCCTAAAGGTAACCCTGAACCCTATCCCTAACCCTAGCAGTAAACTTTAACCCTAAACCTAAGCCCAACCCGTAACCCTAATCCTATCCTTTTACCCTAAAACTAACCCCTTAACCTAAACCCTATACCTCACCCTAACTCTAACCCCAATCCTAATTCTAACCATACCCCTTCATAAAACACTAACTCCTAACCGCTAACACTAACACTAACCAAAAACCCTAATCACTAATCCCTAACCCTAACGCTTAACCTTTACCCTAACCGTTAACCCTCACCCTAAATCTTAACACTGCCCTAACCTTAACCTTTAACTCTAAGCCTAACCCTTAACCCTACAGTAAGGAAGACCCTTTATGCTAATGGGATCCCTTATCCCTAACCCTAACACTACAGCTAAAAATAACCCTAACCTTGGATCCTTAAACCTAACCCCTAACACTTACTTTAACCCCAAACCATAACCCTAATCCTAAGCATTAAACCTAACCCTATCTCTTAACCCTAACGCTAGCCCTTACCCTAACGCCTAGATCTAACCCTCAATCTATCCTACCGCCCAATCCTAACCTTAAGCCCTAATGCTAACACTAACCCTGAACCCTAAACCTACACGTAACCCTTAACACTAACCCTATCTGTGAACCTTAACCCTGACCCTAACCATTACCTGCACCCAAGCATTTAACCCTGACCCTAACCCTAATCCTTAATGCTAACCCTAACACTAAACCCTAACCCTAAGCCCAACACTTAACCCTAATCGTATCCCTTAACCCTAACCCTAACCCTAATGCTACCCCCTAAACGTAACCCTAACCGTGACCAGTAAACCTAACGCTAACCTCTAACACAAACCATAGCACATAACTCTAACCCTAAAACTAACCCTAACCCTAACCCTAACCCTAAACCCTAACTCTTAACCTTAACCCTAAGCGTTAACTCTCACGCTAACCTTTAATCCTAACCCTAATCCTAATCTTCAACCCTAAACCTAACACTTAACCCTAACCCTGACCAAACCCTAACCTCTCATCTTAACCCTAAGCGTAAACCTCAACCCTAAACCAAAGTGTAACCGTTAAACCTAAGAGTAACCTTTAACCCTAACCCTATTCCCTAACCCTAAGCCCTCACCCTAACACTAAACTTCATCCTTAACCCTAACCAGAATCCTAACCCTAAATCTAATTCTCAGACTTCTTGATTTCTTAGAGTTTAGAAAGCCTACAATCCTCCCATGCCATGCGTGAAAGGAGGCTCTACCACTGTGTCCTGCATGAAACCCACGGGCCCATACGCAGAGTATGATAGAGTGGGTTCCCGGGTACAATGCCAGCCCCCTAAACTCCCTCCGCCTGCCTAATGCAGACAGGGCCCGTGCGCTAAGCATAAACAATACCTTTAACAGATAACCCTAACCCTGAACATAACACCCAACCCTGTTCCTATTTCTCCCCTTAACACGTAAACCTCACCGTGCGCCTAACTTTAACCTCTTATCCTAACGTTAATGGATAACCCATTTCCTGAGAACAACCCCTATCCCATAATTCTAACCCTATCTCCTAGTCATCACTGTGACACCTAATCCCTAACCCTAATTCTAAACCGCTAACCCTAACCGTAACCCTACCTACAACCCTAACACTGGCAGTAACCCTTACTTCTAAGCCCAACGCTATGCCTAACAAAAACCCTAACCCTTGACCCTAACCCTTCACCCTAACCCCTAAGCCTTACCCTAACCCTTAACCCTAATCCTAATCCTAACCATTAAACCTAACCCTAGCTCTATTTTTTGTTTGTTTGTTTTTTTGTTTTTTTCTTTTTATTTCAGCTTATTATGGGGGTACAAAAGTTCAGGTTATGTATATTTCCCATGTCCCCATCCCCCTGAGTCAGAGCTTCAAGTGTGTCCATTCCCCAGACAGTGCGCATCGCACTCATCATGTAGGTATACACCCATCCCCTCCCCCGACCCCCCACATCTGTCTGACCCCCAATTAGCGTTATTCCCAAATGTGCACTTAGGTGATGATCAGGGAAACCAATTTGCTGGTAAGTACATGTGGTGCTTATTTTTCCATTCTTGGGATACTTCACTTAGTAGAATGGGTTCCAACTCTCTCCAGGAGAACAAAAGAGATTCTATATCACCATTATTTCTTATAGCTGAGTAATACTCCATGGTATGCATATATCACATTTTACTAATCTACTCATGTATTGATGTGCATTTGGGTTGTTTCCACATCTTTGCAATTGTGAATTGTGCTGCTATAAACATTTGGGTGCAGGTGTCTTTTTTATAGAATGACTTTGTTCTTTTGAGTAGATGTCCAATAATGGGATTGCTGGATCGAATGGTAGGTCTACTTGAATCTGTTTAATATATCTCCATATTGCTTTCCACAGGGGTTGCACTAGTTTGCAGTCCCACCAGCAGTGTATGAGTGTTCCTGTCTCTCCACATCCATGCCAACATGTATTGTTTTGGGACTTTTTGATAAAGGCCATTCTCACTGGAGTTAAGTGATATCTCATTGTGGTTTTGATTTGCATTTCCCTAATGATTAGAGATGTTGAACATTTTTTCATATATTTGTTAGCCATTCTTATATCTTCTTTTGAAAAATTTCTATTCATGTCCTTTGCCCACTTTTTGATAGGGTTGTTTGATTTTTTCTTACTGATTTTCCTGAGTTCTAAATAGATTCTTGTTATCAGTCCTTTATCGGATGTGTAGCATGCGAAAATTTTTCCCATTCTGTAGGTTTTCTGTTTACTCTCATGACTGTCTCTTTGGCTGTGCAGAAGCTTTTTAATTTGATCAGATCCCATTTATTTATTTTTGTTGTTGCTGTGATTGCCTTAGGGGTCTTTGAGAGGCAAATTTTCTATAGTCCAATGTCAAAGTATAGGGAACTCAAGGATTGAGTGCCAGGGTAAGGATCTTGAAGTTAATTCAAAAGGTGATGGGGAGTCATTGGAGGTTTCTATGGTGATGAATTCATATGAAAAATATATCATTGTGTGGTGTACAGAAAGGACTAGTTTGGATACTCTCTGTAAATAGAAGGATGTTGTAACTGTCTATATGTGGATGTTGTAACATATCCATGTTTTAATGTACAAACCATGTATCAGTCACTACATTTCTTTCTTCCTGCTTTGAACTTTAGAGTGGACACTACGAGGGAAAATTGTATGCTCACATAAATATGCTCCCCTATTATTATAATTTATCATTTTCAAATTCTGCCTGGTAACTCTTCTTTTCCTACCTAGTCGGTTTCCCTTCTTCATTTCATTTTGACTTTCTAAAATGACCTACTCTTGTCTTTGGATTTCCAATATCAGTCCCATCTCCCTTATCCTTAGGACATGTACTCACTGTCTACTTTCAACGAAATAAGTCCATTGACTATAAGCTACCATAATTTTAACTTGCTGTGTCTCACTTGTGAAAGGCAGATGTGCCTTTCATGAAGTTAACCTTTCTACTTTGTTCCTAATCATATTTTCTTCTATCTGCTCAGGGACCCTGCTCTGTCATGCCACCAACCTAACTTCTAGGTGCATTTCTGTATCTGCTAGCTCTAATCCCCAAATTTACTTATGACAAAAAAAAAAAAAAGAATCCCATGCTGCCTTTTCTGTCTCTATTGTTTTCAATAACAAACATCCTGACAAGATAGCTAGTACTTATCACTTCTACCATTCCTCAGTCAATTGTAATATGGCTTTGGTTCTTATCAAGGCCCTGAAACTGATTTCTCAATAACCTTCAATGGGTCTCAATAGCCTGGTCAAATAGTTGTTCCTCTGTCCTCATTCTACTTTACTTCCTTAGAGTGGTTCAATAGGGTTGAACACTATCCATATGGAAATTTTCTTCACTTTTCTTAGGATATTACTTGTTTTTTACTCTACACTTAGTATCAGTGGTTTCTCTCTCTCTTTGCTGGACTCTCCTATTCAATTTGCCTCTCAAAGACCCTAGCTCTTAAAGCTAACCCTAAACCTCACCCTCACTACTAGACCTAACCCTGACACTAACCTAACACCTAACCCTAACCAGAACCCCTAAAGCTAACCCTGAACCCTATCCCTAACCCTAGCAGTAAACTTTAACCCTAAACCTAAGCCCAACCCGTAACCCTAATCCTATCCTTTTACCCTAAAACTAACCCCTAAACCTAACCCCTATACCTCACCCTAACTCTAACCCCAATCCTAATTCTAACCATACCCCTTCATAAAACACTAACTCCTAACCGCTAACCCTAACACTAACCAAAAACCCTAATCACTAATCCCTAACCCTAACGCTTAACCTTTACCCTAACCGTTAACCCTCACCCTAAATCTTAACACTGACCCTAACCTTAACCTTTAACTCTAAGCCTAACCCTTGACCCTACAGTAAGGAAGACCCTTAAGGCTAATGGGATCCCTTATCCCTAACCCTAACGCTACAGCTAAAAATAACCCTAACCTTTGGTCCTTAAACCTAACCCCTAACACTTACTTTAACCCCAAACCCTAACCCTAATCCCAGGCATTAAGCCTAACCCTATCTCTTAACCCTAACGCTAGCCCTTAACCTAACGCCTAGATCTAACCCTAAATATAACCTACCGCCTAATCCTAACCTTAAGCCCTAATGCTAACACTAACACTGAACCCTAAACCTACCCGTAACACTTAACACTAACCCTTTCCGTGAACCTTAACCCTGACCCTAACCATTACCCGCACCCAAGCATTTAACCCTGACCCTAACCCTAATCCTTAATGCTAACCCTAACACTAAACCCTAACCCTAAGCCCAACACTTAACCCTAATCCTATCCCTTAACCCTAACCCTAACCCTAATGCTACCCCCTAAACATAACCCTAACCGTGACCAGTAAACCTAACCATAACCTCTAACAAAAACCATAGCACATAACTCTAACCCTAAAACTCACCCTAACCCTAACCCTAAACCCTAACTCTTAACCTTAACCCTAAGCGTTATCTCTCACGCTAACCTTTAATCCTAACCGTAATCCTAATCGTCAACCCTAAACCTAACACTTAACCCTAACCCTGTACCAAACCCTAAACCCTCATCTTAACCCTAACCGTAAACCTTAACCCTAAGCCAAAGTGTAACCGTTAAACCTAAGAGTAACCTTTAACCCTAACCCTAATCCCTAACCCTAAGCCCTCACCCTAACACTAAACTTCATCCTTAACCCTAACCAGAATCCTAACCCTAAATCTAATTCTCAGACTTCTTCCTTTCTTAGAGTTTAGAAAGCCTGCAATCCTCCCATGCCATGCGTGAAAGGAGGCTCTACCACTGTGTCCTGCATGAAACCCACGGGCCCATACCCAGAGTATGATAGAGTGGGTTCCCGGGTACAATCCCAACCCCCTAAACTCCCCCCACCCGCCTAATGCAGACAGGGCCCGTGCGCTAAGCATAAACAATACCTTTAACAGATAACCCTAACCCTGAACATAACACCCAACCCTGCTGCTATTTCTCCCCTTAACACGTAAACCTCACCTGTGCCTAACTTTAACCCCTTATCCTAACGTTAATGCATAACCCATTTCCTGAGAACAACCCCTATCCCATAATTCTAACCCTATCTCCTAGTCATCACTGTGACACCTAATCCCTAACCCTAATTCTAAACCGCTAACCCTAACCGTAACCCTACCTACAACCCTAACACTGACAGTAACCCTTACTTCTAAACCCAACGCTATGCCTAACAAAAACCCTAACCCTTGACCCTAAACCTTCACCCTAACCCCTAAGCCTTACCCTAACCCTTAACCCTAATCCTAATCCTAACCATTAAACCTAACCCTAGCTCTTAAAGCTAACCCTAAACCTTACCCTCACGACTAGACCTAACCCTGACACTAACCTAACTCCTAACCCTAACCAGAACCCCTAAAGCTAACCCTGAACCCTATCCCTAACCCCAGCAGTAAACTTTAACCCTAAACCTAAGCCCAACCCGTAACCCTAATCCTATCCTTTTACCCTAAAACTAACCCCTAAACCTAACCCCTATACCTCACCCTAACTCTAACCCCAATCCTAATTCTAACCATACCTCTTCATAAAACACTAACTCCTAACCCCTAACCCTAACACTAACCAAAAACCCTAATCACTAATCCCTAACCCTAACGCTTAACCTTTACCCTAACTGTTAACCCTCACCCTAAATCGTAACACTGACCCTAACCTTAACCTTTAACTCTAAGCCTAACCCTTAACCCTACAGTAAGGAAGACCCTTAATGCTAATGGGATCCCTTATCCCTAACCCTAACACGACGGCTAAAAATAACCCTAACCTTGGATCCTTAAACCTAACCCCTAACAATTACTTTAACCCCAAACCCTAACCCTAATCCTAAGCATTAAACCTAACCCTATCTCTTAACCCTAACGCTAGCCCTTACCCTAACGCCTAGATCTAACCCTAAATCTAACCTACCGCCTAATCCTAACCTTAAGCCCTAATGCTAACACTAACCCTGAACCCTAAACCTACCCATAACCCTTAACCCTGACCCTAACCATTACCCGCACCCAAGCATTTAACACTGATTCTAACCCTAATCCTTAATGATAAACCTTACACTAAACCCTAACCCTAAGCCCAACACTTAACCCTAATCCTATCCCTTAACCCTAACCCTAACCCTAATGCTACCCCCTAAACGTAACCCTAACCGTGACCAGTAAACCTAACCCTAACCTCTAACACAAACCATAGCACATAACTCTAACCCTAAAACTAACCCTAACTCTAACCCTAAACCCTAACTCTTAACCTTAACCCTAAGCGTTAACTCTCAAGCTAACCTTTAATCCTAACCCTAATCCTAATCTTCAACCCTAAACCTAAAACTTAAAACTAACCCTGTACCAAACCCTAACCCCTCATCTTAACCCTAACCGTAAACCTCAACCCTAAACCAAAGTGTAACCGTTAAACCTAAGAGTAACCTTTAACCCTAACCCTAATCCCTAACCCTAAGCCCTCACCCTAACACTAAACTTCATCCTTAACCCTAACCAGAATCCTAACCCTAAATCTAATTCTCAGACTTCTTGCTTTCTTAGAGTTTAGAAAGCCTGCAATCCTCCCATGCCATGCGTGAAAGGAGGCTCTACCACTGTGTCCTGCATGAAACCCACGGGCCTATACCCAGAGTATGATAGAGTGGGTTCCCGGGTACAATCCCAGCCCCCTAAACTCCCCACGCCCGCCTAATGCAGACAGGGCCCGTGCGCTAAGCATAAACAATACCTTTAACAGATAACCCTAACCCTGAACATAACACCCAACCCTGCTGCTATTTCTCCCCTTAACACGTAAACCTCACCGTGCGCCTAACTTTAACCTCTTATCCTAACGTTAATGCATAACCCATTTCCTGAGAACAACCCCTATCCCATAATTCTAACCCTATCTCCTAGTCATCACTGTGACACCTAATCCCTAACCCTAATTCTAAACCGCTAACCCTAACCGGAACCCTACCTACAACCCTAACACTGACAGTAACCCTTACTTCTAAACCCAACGCTATGCCTAACAAAAACCCTAACCCTTGACCCTAAACCTTCACCCTAACCCCTAAGCCTTACCCTAACCCTTAACCCTAATCCTAATCCTAACCATTAAACCTAACCCTAGCTCTTAAAGCTAACCCTAAACCTTACCCTCACGACTAGACCTAACCCTGACACTAACCTAACACCTAACCCTAACCAGAACCCCTAAAGCTAACCCTGAACCCTATCCCTAACCCCAGCAGTAAACTTTAACCCTAAACCTAAGCCCAACCCGTAACCCTAATCCTATCCTTTTACCCTAAACCTAACCCCTAAACCTAACCCCTATACCTCAACCTAACTCTAACCCCAATCCTAATTCTAACCATACCTCTTCGTAAAACACTAACTCCTAACCGCTAACCCTAACACTAACCAAAAACCCTAATCACTAATCCCTAACCCTAACGCTTAACCTTTACCCTAACCGTTAACCCTCACCCTAAATCGTAACACTGACCCTAACCTTAACCTTTAACTCTAAGCCTAACCCTTAACCCTACAGTAAGGAAGACCCTTAATGCTAATGGGATCCCTTATCCCTAACCCTAACACTACAGCTAAAAATAACCCTAACCTTGGATCCTTAAACCTAACCCCTAACACTTACTTTAAACCCAAACCCTAACCCTAATCCTAAGCATTAAACCTAACCCTATCTCTTAACCCTAACGCTAGCCCTTACCCTAACGCCTAGATCTAACCCTAAATCTAACCTACCGCCTAATCCTAACCTTAAGCCCTAATGCTAACACTAACCCTGAACCCTAAACCTACCCATATCCCTTAACCCTGACCCTAACCATTACCCGCACCCAAGCATTTAACCCTGATTCTAACCCTAATCCTTAATGATAAACCTTACACTAAACCCTAACCCTAAGCCCAACACTTAACCCTAATCCTATCCCTTAACCCTAACCCTAACCCTAATGCTACCCCCTAAACGTAACCCTAACCGTGACCAGTAAACCTAACCCTAACCTCTAACACAAACCATAGCACATAACTCTAACCCTAAAACTAACCCTAAACCTAACCGTAAACCCTAACTCTTAACCTTAACACTAAGCGTTAACTCTCACGCTAACCTTTAATCCTAACCCTAATCCTAATCTTCTACCCTGAACCTAACACTTAACCCTAACCCTGTACCAAACCCTAACCCCTCATCTTAACCCTAACCGTAAACCTCAACCCTAAACCAAAGTGTAACCGTTAAACCTAAGAGTAACCTTTAACCCTAACCCTAATCCCTAACCCTAAGCCCTCACCCTAACACTAAACTTCATCCTTAACCCTAACCAGAATCCTAACCCTAAATCTAATTCTCAGACTTCTTGCTTTCTTAGAGTTGAGAAAGCCTGCCATCCTCCCATGCCATGCGTGAAAGGAGGCTCTACCACTGTGTCCTGCATGAAACCCACGGGCCCATACCCAGAGTATGATAGAGTGGGTTCCCGGGTAGAATCCCAGCCCCCTAAACTCCCCCCCGCCCGCCTAATGCAGACAGGGCCCGTGCGCTAAGCATAAACAATACCTTTAACAGATAACCCTAACCCTGAACATAACACCCAACCCTGTTCCTATTTCTCCCCTTAACACGTAAACCTCACCGTGCGCCTAACTTTAACCTCTTATCCTAACGTTAATGCATAACCCATTTCCTGAGAACAACCCCTATCCCATAATTCTAACCCTATCTCCTAGTCATCACTGTGACACCTAATCCCTAACCCTAATTCTAAACCGCTAACCCTAACCGGAACCCTACCTACAACCCTAACACTGACAGTAACCCTTACTTCTAACCCCAACGCTATGCCTAACAAAACCCTAACCCTTGACCCTAACCCTTCACCCTAACCCCTAAGCCTTACCCTAACCCTTAACCCTAATCCTAATCCTAACCATTAAACCTAACCCTAGCTCTTAAAGCTAACCCTAAACCTTACCCTCACGACTAGACCTAATCCTGACACTAACCTAACACCTAACCCTAACCAGAACCCCTAAAGCTAACCCTGAACCCTATCCCTAACCCCAGCAGTAAACTTTAACCCTAAACCTAAGCCCAACCCGTAACCCTAATCCTATCCTTTTACCCTAAAACTAACCCCTAAACCTAACCCCTATACCTCACCCTAACTCTAACCCCAATCCTAATTCTAACCATACCCCTTCATAAAACACTAACTCCTAACCGCTAACCCTAACACTAACCAAAAACCCTAATCACTAATCCCTAACCCTAACGCTTAACTTTTACCCTAACCGTTAACCCTCACCCTAAATCTTAACACTGACCCTAACCTTAACCTTTAACTCTAAGCCTAACCCTTAACCCTACAGTAAGGAAGACCCTTAATGCTAATGGGATCCCTTATCCCTAACCCTAACACTACAGCTAAAAATAACCCTAACCTTGGATCCTTAAACCTAACCCCTAACACTTACTTTAACCCCAAACCCTAACCCTAATCCTAAGCATTAAACCTAACCCTATCTTTTAACCCTAACGCTAGCCCTTACCCTAACGCCTAGATCTAACCCTAAATCTAACCTACCGCCTGATCCTAACCTTAAGCCCTAATGCTAACACTAACCCTGAACCCTAAACCTACCCGTAACCCTTAACACTAACCCTATCCGTGAACCTAAACCCTGACCCTAACCATTACCCGCACCCAAGCATTTAACCCTGACCCTAACCCTAATCCTTAATGCTAACCCTAACACTAATCCCTAACCCTAAGCCCAACACTTAACCCTAATCCTATCCCTTAACCCAAACCCTAACCCTAACCCTAATGCTAACCCCTAAACGTAACCCTAACCGTGACCAGTAAACCTAACCCTAACCTCTAACACAAACCATAGCACATAACTCTAACCCTAAAACTAACCCTAACCCTAACCCTAAACCCTAACTCTTAACCTTAACCCTAAGCGTTAACTCTCACGCTAAACTTTAATCCTAACCCTAATCCTAATCTTCAACCCTAAACCTAACACTTAACCCTAACCCTGTACCAAACCCTAACCCCTCATCTTAACCCTAACCGTAAACCTCAACCCTAAACCAAAGTGTAACCGTTAAACCTAAGAGTAACCTTTAACCCTAACCCTAATCCCTAACCCTAAGCCCTCACCCTAACACTAAACTTCATCCTTAACCCTAACCAGAATCCTAACCCTAAATCTAATTCTCAGACTTCTTGCTTTCTTAGAGTTTAGAAAGCCTGCAATCCTCCCATGCCATGCGTCAAAGGAGGCTCTACCACTGTGTCCTGCATGAAACACACGGGCCCATACCCAGAGTATGATAGAGTGGGTTCCCGGGTACAATCCCAGGCCCCTAAACTCCCCCCGCCCGCCTAATGCAGACAGGGCCCGTGCGCTAAGCATAAACAATACCTTTAACAGATAACCCTAACCCTGAACATAACACCCAACCCAGCTCCTATTTCTCCCCTTAACACGTAAACCTCACCGTGCGCCTAACTTTAACCTCTTATCCTAACGTTAATGCATAACCCATTTCCTGAGAACAACCCCTATCCCAAAATTCTAACCCTATCTCCTAGTCATCACTGTGACACCTAATCCCTAACCCTAATTCTAAACCGCTAACCCTAACCGGAACCCTACCTACAACCCTAACACTGACAGTAACCCTTACTTCTAACCCCAACGCTATGCCTAACAAAAACCCTAACCCTTGAACCCAACCCTTCACCCTAACCCCTAAGCCTTACCCTAACCCTTAACCCTAATCCTAATCCTAACCATTAAACCTAACCCTAGCTCTTAAAGCTAACCCTAAACCTTACCCTCACGACTAGACCTAACCCTGACACTAACCTAACACCTAACCCTAACCAGAACCCCTAAAGCTAACCCTGAACCCTATCCCTAACCCTAGCAGTAAACTTTAACCCTAAACCTAAGCCCAACCCGTAACCCTAATCCTATCCTTTTACCCTAAAACTAACCCCTAAAACTAACTCCTATACCTCACCCTAACTCTAACCCCAATCCTAATTCTAACCATACCCCTTCATAAAACACTAACTCCTAACCGCTAACCCTAACACTAACCAAAAACCCTAATCACTAATCCCTAACCCTAACGCTTAACCTTTACCCTAACCGTTAACCCTCACCCTAAATCTTAACACTGACCCTAACTTTAACCTTTAACTCTAAGCCTAACCCTTAACCCTACAGTAAGGAAGACCCTTAATGCTAATGGGATCCCTTATCCCTAACCCTAACACTACAGCTAAAATTAACCCTAACCTTGGATCCTTAAACCTAACCCCTAACACTTACTTTAACCCAAAACCCTAACCCTAATCCTAAGCATTAAACCTAACCCTATCTCTTAACCCTAACGCTAGCCCTTACCCTAACGCCTAGATCTAACCCTAAATCTAACCTACCGCCTAATACTAACCTTAAGCCCTAATGCTAACACTAACCCTGAACCCTAAACCTACCCGTAACCCTTAACACTAACCCTATCCGTGAACCTTAACCCTGACCCTAACCATTACCCGCACCCAAGCATTTAACCCTGACCCTTACCCTAATCCTTAATGCTAACCCTAACACTAATCCCTAACCCTAAGCCCAACACTTAACCCTAATCCTATCCCTTAACCCAAACCCTAACCCTAACCCTAATGCTAACCCCTAAATGTAACCGTAACCGTGACCAGTAAACCTAACCCTAACCTCTAACACAAACCATAGCACATAACTCTAACCCTAGAACTAACCCTAACCCTAACCCTAAACCCTAACTCTTAACCTTAACCCTAAGCGTTAACTCTCACGCTAACCTTTAATCCTAACCCTAATCCTAATCTTCAACCCTAAACCTAACACTTAACCCTAACCCTGTACCAAACCCTAACCCCTCATCTTAACCCTAACCGTAAATCTCAACCCTAAACCAAAGTGTAACCGTTAAACCTAAGAGTAACCTTTAACCCTAACCCTAATCCCTAACCCTAAGCCCTCACCCTAACACTAAACTTCATCCTTAACCCTAACCAGAATCCTAACCCTAAATCTAATTCTCAGACTTCTTGCTTTCTTAGAGTTTAGAAAGCCTGCAATCCTCCCATGCCATGCGTGAAAGGAGGCTCTACCACTGTGTCCTCCATGAAACCCACGGGCGCATACCCAGAGTATGATAGAGTGGGTTCCCGGGTACAATCCCAGCCCCCTAAACTCCCCACGCCCGCCTAATGCAGACAGGGCCCGTGCGCTAAGCATAAACAATACCTTTAACAGATAACCCTAACCCTGAACATAACACCCAACCCTGTTCCTATTTCTCCCCTTAACACGTAAACCTCACCGTGCGCCTAACTTTAACCTCTTATCCTAACGTTAATGCAT
The DNA here is from genome assembly GCF_041146395.1 of Eulemur rufifrons. NCBI lineage: Eukaryota > Metazoa > Chordata > Mammalia > Primates > Lemuridae > Eulemur > Eulemur rufifrons. Next base: position 2,628,806 of record NW_027182816.1, read on the forward strand.
AACCCATTTCCTGAGAACAACTCCTATCCCATAATTCTAACCCTATCTCCTAGTCATCACTGTGACACCTAATCCCTAACCCTAATTCTAAACCGCTAACCCTAACCGGGACCCTACCTACAACCCTAACACTGACAGTAACCCTTACTTCTAACCCCAACGCTATGCCTAACAAAAACCCTAACCCTTGACCCTAACCCTTCACCCTAACCCCTAAGCCTTACCCTAACCCTTAACCCTAATCCTAATCCTAACCAGTAAACCTAACCCTAGCTCTTAAAGCTAACCCTAAACCTTACCCTCACGACTAGACCTAACCCTGACACTAACCTAACACCTAACCCTAACCAGAACCCCTAAAGCTAACCCTGAACCCTATCCCTAACCCTAGCAGTAAACTTTAACCCTAAACCTAAGCCCAACCCGTAACCCTAATCCTATCCTTTTACCCTAAAACTAACCCCTAAACCTAACCCCTATACCTCACCCTAACTCTAACCCCAATCCTAATTCTAACCATACCCCTTCATAAAACACTAACTCCTAACCGCTAACCCTAACACTAACCAAAAACCCTAATCACTAATCCCTAACCCTAACGCTTAACCTTTACCCTAACCGTTAACCCTCACACTAAATCTTAACACTGACCCTAACCTTAAACTTTAACTCTAAGCCTAACCCTTAACTCTACAGTAAGGAAGACCCTTAATGCTAATGGGATCCCTTATCCCTAACCCTAACACTACAGCTAAAAATAACCCTAACCTTGGATCCTTAAACCTAACCCCTAACACTTACTTTAACCCCAAACCCTAACCTTAATCCTAAGCATTAAACCTAACCCTATCTCTTAACCCTAACGCTATCCCTTACCCTAACGCCTAGATCTAACGCTAAATCTAACCTACCGCCTAATCCTAACCATAAGCCCTAATGCTAACACTAACCCTGAACCCTAAATCTACCCATAACCCTTAACACTAACCCTATCCGTGATCCTTAACCCTGACCCTAACATTACCCGCACCCAAGCATTTAACCCTGACCCTAACCCTAATCCTTAATGCTAAACCTAACACTAAACCCTAACCCTAAGCCCAACACTTAACCCTAATCCTATCCCTTAACCCTAACCCTAACCCTAACCCTAATGCTAACCCCTAAACGTAACCCTAACCGTGACCAGTAAACCTAACCCAAACCTCTAACACAAACCATAGCACATAACTCTAACCCTAAAACTAACCCTAACCCTAACCCTAACCCTAAACCCTAACTCTTAACCTTAACCCTAAGCGTTAACTCTCACGCTAACCTTTAATCCTAACCCTAATCCTAATCTTCAACCCTAAACCTAACACTTAACCCTAACCCTGACCAAACCCTAACCTCTCATCTTAACCCTAAGCGTAAACCTCAACCCTAAACCAAAGTGTAACCGTTAAACCTAAGAGTAACCTTTAACCCTAACCCTATTCCCTAACCCTAAGCCCTCACCCTAACACTAAACTTCATCCTTAACCCTAACCAGAATCCTAACCCTAAATCTAATTCTCAGACTTCTTGATTTCTTAGAGTTTAGAAAGCCTACAATCCTCCCATGCCATGCGTGAAAGGAGGCTCTACCACTGTGTCCTGCATGAAACCCACGGGCCCATACCCAGAGTATGATAGAGTGGGTTCCCGGGTACAATGCCAGCCCCCTAAACTCCCTCCGCCTGCCTAATGCAGACAGGGCCCGTGCGCTAAGCATAAACAATACCTTTAACAGATAACCCTAACCCTGAACATAACACCCAACCCTGTTCCTATTTCTCCCCTTAACACGTAAACCTCACCGTGCGCCTAACTTTAACCTCTTATCCTAACGTTAATGGATAACCCATTTCCTGAGAACAACCCCTATCCCATAATTCTAACCCTATCTCCTAGTCATCACTGTGACACCTAATCCCTAACCCTAATTCTAAACCGCTAACCCTAACCGTAACCCTACCTACAACCCTAACACTGGCAGTAACCCTTACTTCTAACCCCAACGCTATGCCTAACAAAAACCCTAACCCTTGACCCTAACCCTTCACCCTAACCCCTAAGCCTTACCCTAACCCTTAACCCTAATCCTAATCCTAACCATTAAACCTAACCCTAGCTCTTTTTTTTGTTTGTTTGTTTTTTTGTTTTTTTCTTTTTATTTCAGCTTATTATGGGGGTACAAAAGTTCAGGTTATGTATATTTCCCATGTCCCCATCCCCCTGAGTCAGAGCTTCAAGTGTGTCCATTCCCCAGACAGTGCGCATCGCACTCATCATGTAGGTATACACCCATCCCCTCCCCCGACCCCCCACATCTGTCTGACCCCCAATTAGCGTTATTCCCAAATGTGCACTTAGGTGATGATCAGGGAAACCAATTTGCTGGTAAGTACATGTGGTGCTTATTTTTCCATTCTTGGGATACTTCACTTAGTAGAATGGGTTCCAACTCTCTCCAGGAGAACAAAAGAGATTCTATATCACCATTATTTCTTATAGCTGAGTAATACTCCATGGTATGCATATATCACATTTTACTAATCTACTCATGTATTGATGTGCATTTGGGTTGTTTCCACATCTTTGCAATTGTGAATTGTGCTGCTATAAACATTTGGGTGCAGGTGTCTTTTTTATAGAATGACTTTGTTCTTTTGAGTAGATGTCCAATAATGGGATTGCTGGATCGAATGGTAGGTCTACTTGAATCTGTTTAATATATCTCCATATTGCTTTCCACAGGGGTTGCACTAGTTTGCAGTCCCACCAGCAGTGTATGAGTGTTCCTGTCTCTCCACATCCATGCCAACATGTATTGTTTTGGGACTTTTTGATAAAGGCCATTCTCACTGGAGTTAAGTGCTATCTCATTGTGGTTTTGATTTGCATTTCCCTAATGATTAGAGATGTTGAACATTTTTTCATATATTTGTTAGCCATTCTTATATCTTCTTTTGAAAAATTTCTATTCATGTCCTTTGCCCACTTTTTGATAGGGTTGTTTGATTTTTTCTTACTGATTTTCCTGAGTTCTAAATAGATTCTTGTTATCAGTCCTTTATCGGATGTGTAGCATGCGAAAATTTTTCCCATTCTGTAGGTTTTCTGTTTACTCTCATGACTGTCTCTTTGGCTGTGCAGAAGCTTTTTAATTTGATCAGATCCCATTTATTTATTTTTGTTGTTGCTGTGATTGCCTTAGGGGTCTTTGAGAGGCAAATTTTCTATAGTCCAATGTCAAAGTATAGGGAACTCAAGGATTGAGTGCCAGGGTAAGGATCTTGAAGTTAATTCAAAAGGTGATGGGGAGTCATTGGAGGTTTCTATGGTGATGAATTCATATGAAAAATATATCATTGTGTGGTGTACAGAAAGGACTAGTTTGGATACTCTCTGTAAATAGAAGGATGTTGTAACTGTCTATATGTGGATGTTGTAACATATCCATGTTTTAATGTACAAACCATGTATCAGTCACTACATTTCTTTCTTCCTGCTTTGAACTTTAGAGTGGACACTACGAGGGAAAATTGTATGCTCACATAAATATGCTCCCCTATTATTATAATTTATCATTTTCAAATTCTGCCTGGTAACTCTTCTTTTCCTACCTAGTCGGTTTCCCTTCTTCATTTCATTTTGACTTTCTAAAATGACCTACTCTTGTCTTTGGATTTCCAATATCAGTCCCATCTCCCTTATCCTTAGGACATGTACTCACTGTCTACTTTCAACGAAATAAGTCCATTGACTATAAGCTACCATAATTTTAACTTGCTGTGTCTCACTTGTGAAAGGCAGATGTGCCTTTCATGAAGTTAACCTTTCTACTTTGTTCCTAATCATATTTTCTTCTATCTGCTCAGGGACCCTGCTCTGTCATGCCACCAACCTAACTTCTAGGTGCATTTCTGTATCTGCTAGCTCTAATCCCCAAATTTACTTATGACAAAAAAAAAAAAAAGAATCCCATGCTGCCTTTTCTGTCTCTATTGTTTTCAATAACAAACATCCTGACAAGATAGCTAGTACTTATCACTTCTACCATTCCTCAGTCAATTGTAATATGGCTTTGGTTCTTATCAAGGCCCTGAAACTGATTTCTCAATAACCTTCAATGGGTCTCAATAGCCTGGTCAAATAGTTGTTCCTCTGTCCTCATTCTACTTTACTTCCTTAGAGTGGTTCAATAGGGTTGAACACTATCCATATGGAAATTTTCTTCACTTTTCTTAGGATATTACTTGTTTTTTACTCTACACTTAGTATCAGTGGTTTCTCTCTCTCTTTGCTGGACTCTCCTATTCAATTTGCCTCTCAAAGACCCTAGCTCTTAAAGCTAACCCTAAACCTCACCCTCACTACTAGACCTAACCCTGACACTAACCTAACACCTAACCCTAACCAGAACCCCTAAAGCTAACCCTGAACCCTATCCCTAACCCTAGCAGTAAACTTTAACCCTAAACCTAAGCCCAACCCGTAACCCTAATCCTATCCTTTTACCCTAAAACTAACCCCTAAACCTAACCCCTATACCTCACCCTAACTCTAACCCCAATCCTAATTCTAACCATACCCCTTCATAAAACACTAACTCCTAACCGCTAACCCTAACACTAACCAAAAACCCTAATCACTAATCCCTAACCCTAACGCTTAACCTTTACCCTAACCGTTAACCCTCACCCTAAATCTTAACACTGACCCTAACCTTAACCTTTAACTCTAAGCCTAACCCTTGACCCTACAGTAAGGAAGACCCTTAAGGCTAATGGGATCCCTTATCCCTAACCCTAACGCTACAGCTAAAAATAACCCTAACCTTTGGTCCTTAAACCTAACCCCTAACACTTACTTTAACCCCAAACCCTAACCCTAATCCCAGGCATTAAGCCTAACCCTATCTCTTAACCCTAACGCTAGCCCTTACCCTAACGCCTAGATCTAACCCTAAATATAACCTACCGCCTAATCCTAACCTTAAGCCCTAATGCTAACACTAACACTGAACCCTAAACCTACCCGTAACACTTAACACTAACCCTTTCCGTGAACCTTAACCCTGACCCTAACCATTACCCGCACCCAAGCATTTAACCCTGACCCTAACCCTAATCCTTAATGCTAACCCTAACACTAAACCCTAACCCTAAGCCCAACACTTAACCCTAATCCTATCCCTTAACCCTAACCCTAACCCTAATGCTACCCCCTAAACATAACCCTAACCGTGACCAGTAAACCTAACCATAACCTCTAACAAAAACCATAGCACATAACTCTAACCCTAAAACTCACCCTAACCCTAACCCTAAACCCTAACTCTTAACCTTAACCCTAAGCGTTAACTCTCACACTAACCTTTAATCCTAACCCTAATCCTAATCTTCAACCCTAAACCTAACACTTAACCCTAACCCTGTACCTAACCCGAACTCCTCATCTTAACCCTAACCGTAAACCTCAACCCTAAACCAAAGTGTAACCGTTAAACCTAAGAGTAACCTTTAACCCTAACCCTAATCCCTAACCCTAAGCCCTCACCCTAACACTAGACTTCATCCTTAACCCTAACCATGATCCTAACCCTAAATGTAAGTCTCAGACTTCTTGCTTTCTTAGAGTTTAGAAAGCCTGCAATCCGCCCATGTCATGTGTGAAAGCAGGCTCTACCACTGTGTCCTGCATGAAACCCACGGGCCCATACCCAGAGTATGATTGAGTGGGTTCCCGGGTACAATCCCAGCCCCCTAAACTCCCCCCGCCCGCCTAATGCAGACAGGGCCCGTGTGCTAAGCATAAACAATACCTTTAACAGATAACCCTAACCCTGAACATAACACCCAACCCTCTTCCTATTTCTCCCCTTAACACGTAAACCTCACCGTGCGCCTAACTTTAACCTCTTATCCTAACGTTAATGCATAACCCATTTCCTGAGAACAACCCCTATCCCATAATTCTAACCCTATATACTAGTCATCACTGTGACACCTAATCCCTAACCCTAATTCTAAACCGCTAACCCTAATCGTAACCCTACCTACAACCCTAACATTGACAGTAACCCTTAATTCTAACCCCAACGCTATGCCTAACAAAAACCCTAACCCTTGACCCTAACCCTTCACCCGAATCCCTAAGCCTTACCCT